>NC_139714.1:37546810-37604310 GCF_964188405.1 Protomyctophum parallelum
CCAAAGTGGGGTCCTTGAGGGAGTTCCAGGGGGTCCCTGCAGCTAAATGGTAGTTTGGAACCAAATGGACCCTTATGGGTCTGTAACTCTGAGAGTGTAAGGGTCCATTTGGTTCAATTTGCACACTCTCAGAGTTAAATTGACATTGATTTTACAATATGAATTGGGGGTCCCAGAGATAGAAATGTCATTAAATGGGCGTCCGTAGACTAATGCAGGGGTTCTCAACGTTTTTGGCCGGGGACCCTTTGGCAATGTCACTTTTAACCCATTCTGACCTGAGATCAGATTCATACGAGGTTTCCGCCGGACACACACTGGTCTGATGAACCCATTCTGACCTGAGATCAGATTCTAAAAATGTCAGTCGCTCTTCGATTTTTCAAAAATAGCAGACCTACAAGCTCATATCGCGCCACTCTGTGGCGCGATATGAGCTTGTAGATCTGCTATTTTTAAATAGCTAAAGCATAACATGATGCTGACACCAAAATGGGTGCCCGGTCAGAATGGGTTAAAGATTGTAAAGGTATATTCAGTGATTTCACTTAATTCAAGTATCACTTCTTTTTTTGTTTTGTGATAATCCTCCCTACTATATTGTGCTGACCATATAAGGAGTTCCTCCCTGTCCCCAGTTAACCCCTGGGGGTCAATGCAGCTTTAATGCAGCCCTATTATAGTCTTCGTCATACAATAAAGAGCATAAACATGAACTATGCTGTGAGCATGTGTGGCCTGCAAATTTGCAATGTTTATCTTTGTACAAAATAGCCGTCGAAGCTTCTAGCCCTAAAAACGAGCTGAATTCAAAGCTTGGTGCCATCGAGCGAAGCTTTGAATATTATTGAAAAAAAATTGGGACAGACCTACCCCGTAGCGTCCACTGCTCCCGTCACTTAGCATGGGTTAAATACAGACAGAGGACATGTTTTATAGCAATTTACCCCAAAGCAAAGAGGTTGGGACCACGCACACACACATGCGTGCGTGAGCACACACACACGCGTGCGTGAGCACACACACACACACACAATTTACAATTTACAATTTAGGCATTTAGCAGACGCTCTTAATCCAGAGCGACTTACATTAAGCAAGAACAAAAATACATCACAAAAAAGCATTATTTATGAAACATATTATATATATATATTATTATTACTATATTATGAGACTATACATATAAACTATATATATATACTACTATGCTATACATATGTACTATGGCGTGCTATGACTATATACAATGCAATTATAGTGCTGGCTACATAACATGCTATAAGTCTGTATCAAATGCTATCTAAGTCTACAGAAATGCTATCTAAGGGGGTAGGGTAAGTGCTATGGGCCATGATGGAGTCTGAAAAGGTGGGGTTTCAGACTACGGCGGAAGATTGGGAGTGATGCTGCAGTTCTGACTGCAATGGGAAGTGCATTCCACAGTTTTGGAGCCAGAAGGGAGAAGAGTTTGGGACGTGTGGAGCGTTGTCCCGGCGTTTTTAGTGAGGGTACCTCCAGCTTCCCTGCGTTGGCTGATCTGAGTGCGCGGGAGGGTCTGTAGGGTTCAATCATACTTGCAAGATATGGGGGAGCCATACATTTGGTTGCTTTGAATGCCAGCATCAGAGTTTTGTATTCTGTGCGGGCAGCGACCGGGAGCCAGTGGAGGGAGCGGAGCAGGGGGGAGACATGTGAGAACTTTGGCTGGTTGAAGACCAAGCGAGCTGCGGTATTTTGGATCAGCTGGAGAGGCTTAAGTGCACATGCTGGTAGGCCAGTAAGGAGGGAGTTACAATAGTCGAGTTTTGACAAGACTGTTGTCTGGATTAGGAGCTGGGCTGATTCCTGGGTGAGGAACTCTGTCCTGTGATTCTGTATGTAGCTCACACTCCATCCTGTCTCTCTAGGAATTGTGTTGCTAGACGTCACCTGTCTGTCTGTCTGTCTGTCTGTCTGTCTGCCTGTCTGTCTTTTTACACATCATCTGTTTTCTTTCAACAAAAAAAAACTTCAAATATTTATATAGCAGCATCAAAAAATTTACATTTTTGAATACTGTACAGAACCCAAATATGGGTGCCCGGCCTGAGGGGGTAAGATACCAATAGGGGTTCCCGCCCAGAATGGGTTAAGTCTCTTTGCTCACCAACAGTGGCGGCCTTGTATATGTTTCAATCGTTTCAATTGAAACGGGCCTCGAGTCTCCAGGGGCAAAAAAAAGATTTTTTTTATTATTTTTTTTATTTTTTTTAAAGAAATAGTAGTAGTAGTAATAAGTATAGTGTGTGGTTTGGTTGAAATTGTTCCCACTTCCCAGTGTGTGCACTCACTGCACTAGCAGCGCTGACAGTTGCGATTGCATCATTGTGTATAGCCAATGCTGCCTTCCAGTTATACCTTAAAGTAAAAAAATGTTTAATCAAGCAAGCTGCTTTTGTGTCTTTTCTACTTGGCTGTGTATGCTGTTCATGCTTTGAAGTCCGATAATACACACTGACGAAAAAACGAAAATTATTAATAATTATAATTATTATAATTCATTATTAAAATTATGACGTCATGAACGGGGCCTCCCGATCCTTAAAGGGACACTTCACCCTTTTAGCAAAAAAATATATATCAATGACCTTTATAAGATTTAGAACACTTTCCTGGCGTTATTTTTTGTGTAATCTCTGGGTTTAGATATTTTAGATTATCCGATCTGCACTGACGTCAGAGCAAACTTTCCGTATTCTTTCCGGACTACATTTGTCTCTGTAAACACTGCAGCTAGACCAGCCCCAATACACACTCGTCACGGACACTGTTCCACCTACCTACGTTGACTCATGTCGCAGCACAAGAGAGAGTATACAGAGAAAACAACTGCTTTGGACGCTTGGTCCAGAACCGTGTCGATGGAATATTGTCTGTCACGAGTAAGTAGGCCTATATTGCTACAAATGTAGTATTGTATAGCTGTTGTCAACTTCTTACGTTGTCTTTTGTGTATGCTAAACCAAGCTAACCGTGGTCCTTATCCGAGTGCATTGGTTTGTAGCCCCGCTTGGAACCCTACGTAAAGTTTCTGACAGTTGGATGACAATGTCAGAAACTTTACGTAGGTTGCGAGCGGGGCTAAATGGTTTGTTGCCTAGGATAGTAGGATTTAGACTCTCGTAGATATCGATTATGACATGTCAGAATCGACAAATACATCTACGACGGAATAAATCTCAGGCTTTGTAACAATTATGATTGTTAGTTGGCTACGTGTTTCCGCACGCATGTTAGACACCAGGGCAGCAGTGAACGTCGTGACAGATGAACCAGACTGTAAACATGCTATGTTATATGTTATGTGAATAAAGTGTAAGCAGCTTGAGTAATGCTTTAATCGTCCGTTCTTGAAGTAAGAGAGGCAAGAATGAAACAGGCTTGTTTGATCTAGAGACTTGATATGCTATCTTGTAATTGTATAGCGTCCGAATTGATATTCAACCCAGTGTAAGTGTTCGTTGTACATGTCAATATTAGGCTACTTTAGGTAGCGGTGTGTATATTACTGTAACTGAAGAGTCAATTATACTCCACTGCTGTCTTTTTCGAGCTGTCATATTAGTGGAATATCGGAAATATCCCGGTCTATATGTTACTATAACTATATTAGCTATAGTTTACCGAACTATAATCACGTCTGTTTTATACTTTTATTGTCAATTATATCTTTCAGTCAAAATCGCTTGGTTGGGTTGCCTACAGACACTTTCTCGAGTGGGTTCTGAGAACTTCTGACTGCAAGGAGATTTGGTGCTGGAAACCGTCTTCGGATTCGAGGAAGTCTTTGCAGCTATAACATCCCAGCTGCAATAATATATTTTTCTTTTGTTTCTGTAAATAAAACTGAGCTTCACATTTTGGTTTCAATTCATTGAAGGTATGCATAGGCTATAATAAGTAGGCCTACTGTACATGTATTACTTTACCAGTAATTCAACTGTTTCAGTTTGACATTTGCTAGCATTCAGCTGTGGCACTGACACTGTAATGTGAAGGGTTATCTTCATTAGAAATGGTCTGATAATAGTCTCATTTGGCCCAGGATTCATTTGGCCATGTCTGATACCAGTGTAAAAATATTAGTCCATGTTATCAGTGAAAACATGTGAAGAGTAAAAATCTGTCCAGCTATATACTGTATGCTGTATTGAATGCTTACAAAGCTTCTAGCTGGAGTTCAATATTTATCACTAATATCAATTTCATGGGTTGACAAATAACATTGGTTGCATCTTACAATGGAAAAGGACACAGTAATGCAGTACGTTTTTTTCTTTTTACTTCCACATTTCCACAAGAATGTTCTCTAAAAGCAGTGCATTAGAATGAGAGTATGCAAAAATCTCCATTCATTTCCATTTCAATTGGCACACCTAGACGTAAACAATAGTAACATTCTGTCTATGCTTTTGGTTCCTCAAATTGTAATGTGTAAGCAAATATAAAGCGTGTATGCCACAATGCCACAATGTTCTACCAAATCAGTGTATAACAGTGATGATAGCCACTTTCTTTGTATAAAATATCTGGTTTAGTTATTGTCAGTTTGTAAGTTTAGAGGAGAACAATAGGTGAAATGATTTGCAGTTACAAAATGTATTATACAGGAAGGAAGATAGAAGTGATAAAGCTTGATTGCAGGTGGATTTCAGGCATTCCCCTGACATCCGGCTATGACCTCCATACAGTATGTCTGTCAAGGAAGGAGCTGTCATCACCCGTCATCGGCCTCCACATTCACTGGTCTGAATGAAAAACAGAAAAACAACTTGTTAGCAATGTCTTTCATATGAAACTAGGATTGTATTCAAATAAAATAATATTCTATGTATACTGCAACATTTGCACATTTTTCATTACATATTTTCTATGCAGCTATAAATGTATGACTCCTATATATTCAAGTGTTTACTTTTTTTTTTTTTGTTCAGCAAGGCTAATTTACAGATTGACTAACTTTTTGATTATTGATAATGGACCCATCCGTGGAACTGCAGGGGGTCCCATGGATGCACTAGGCTACTGTACTGTGAATTGGTGCCATTTAATTTACTTTGTTTGCATAATACGTTGCACTGTTGTTTGCATAACTCTTTGCAATAGTCAGATTTAGAATTGTTTATTTCTTTCAGATACTTTTTCTACATGTATATAACCATATAAGCTGAGTAGATAGTATAGACTATAGAACCCAGGCCATTTCCACCGTTGTAAAGGAAAGCGCCTCAGATAGAGTATAAAAAAAGGTTTTTACCAAAAACAAAATAAGAAGCTACTACAGCTGTATGAGGCCTGGTGCGTAATGGTTTAGTGCACTATAATTAAAACAGTTTCTCAGACTTTCTGTTGTCCAAATGTATCGTTTTATTTTCGTATTATATTATCTATATTAGAAAAGGCAACATTAGCGTTAGCTGCTGATTGGTTACTTTAGCATACGTGTACCCAAAAGACACAGTAGCCTAGAAGTTGTCAACATAGCTACAATACTACAATGTATGTACTTACTCGTGCCTGACATTCCATCCACACCACCCAGTTACTTTTAGTAGGTTTCCAGACATCTGTCATGTGCGTCCACAGCTGCGTTGTAACTTGTGGTGTTACCCGGTACATTATTGATTCGGCAGCCCTGGGGGGGGGGGGGGGGGGGGGGGGGGGGGGGGGGGGGGGGGATTTGTGGCAAGACGAGCGTCTCCTTTGAGGTTGTTTTTTCTTTGTATATTCTCTCTGGTGCTAATCTGATCGGCGACGGCGTCACGGCGACATGATACAAACACAATAACAAACAAAAGCGCATGTGGGGGTGGAGTCAACGTAGGTAGGTGGAACAGTGTCCGTGACGAGTGTGTATTGGGGCTGGTCTAGCTGCAGTGTTTTGGACAAATGTAGTCCGGAAAGAATACGGAAAGTTTGCTCTGACGTCAGTGCAGATCGGATAATCTAAAATATCTAAAACCAGAGATTACACAAAAAATAACGCCAGGAACGTGTTCTAAATCTTATAAAGGTCATTGATATATATTTTTTTGCTAAAAGGGTGAAGTGTCCCTTTAAGGCCGCCCCTGCTCACCAATGTGCTCAGTCTAATTAATGCAGCTGTCAATCTAACAGCTGACCTGACGCCTCCACGCTGTCGGCAAAGGTATACTTATGTGTGTCGCCCTCATGTGTTCATGCCACGAAGACCTCCTGTACACACATGGAGCAACCTTTCCATCATTAGAGGCCTGCCTCTATAGCGGCGTTCAAATGTACATAAATGAAGAAAGTTAGTTTTACTTACTTACTATCCTCGGGTCGGCACTCAGCAGTTGTTGCGTGCGTGCGTGCGTGTGCGTTGTGTGTGACATATATGAGTCATTCAGTGCTTTCGCACACTGCCGTTTTCACATTGCTTGTGACGTTTCTTTCACATAACTCCGTTCCGCCTGTCTCTCACCAACACTCAGACGCTTTCCTCGCTCTCATTTTCATGTTTTTATCACCTCGTGCAGCGTGCCTGCAGATGTGATTGGTGTGATTGATGTGATTGGCTCGCATGGTGGAGAGCGTCATTAACACTCCAAAAATAGCTCCTCCTCTGCACATTATATATAAATAATGGGTTCAGCTTGAGGTGATTGGAGGACATCCACTGTGAGATGTCAGCCAGGCATGCAGTGATGCGCTCTTCCACCTGAGTGGCAGAGGGGGGGAAGGATAGAAACAGTTGTGTGTCATCGGCGTAGCAGTGATAGGATATATTGTGAGCAGAGATGATAGTGGCAAGGGATTTAGTGTACAGTGAGAAAAGGAGGGGACCAAGTACAGATCCCTGTGGGACCCCAGTTTGGAGGGTTCGGGGGGACCTTTCCAGGAAACCTGGTAGGTCCGGTCGGTGAGGTAGGAGGAGAACCACTTTAGTGCCGTTCCACCGATGCCTAGATCCGCTAGGGTGTCTAGTAGCAGCTGGTGGGTCACTGTGTCAAATGCTGCCGATAGGTCTAGGAGAATCAGTACTGCAGAGTGGGAAGCAGCTTGGGCAGCATGTAGTGCTTCTGTGACTGCCAGCAGGGCAGTTTCTGTGGAGTGGGCCTTCTTGAATCCGGACTGGTTGGGATCCAGCAGATTGTTCTGTGAGACACACACACATGCACACATTCTGTTTTGTTATGGTTTGAAAACATATCTTTAGTGCATCACAATGTGAATGGTGTAGTAGGCTGATGTGTGGTGAGTCACAGTGGAACCCAATGTCCCTGTTGTTGCACACCAGACAGATTAATAGTTTGATGTCAACGACTCCCACCTTTCTTCTGGACAGAGGTTTATTTATCGTCCCATAATTATGACATTATGTTGGTAAACAGAAGCAACGTTTCTTTAGTGGTTATGTATTTTAAATGGTTCCTGTTTTCATGGTTATGTTCGTCTAATTGGCTGTGTTGCTCGTAAAATGTGTGGCAAGGTGATATGCCTTGTCTATGAATCTTGTATTTATTTTTCAACCGTAAAGTATAGCAGGAAATAAATACTAGAGTGTGAGGAGGGACGACTGGCGATTAATTGGACGATTGTATTGTTAACATTTCTAATCTTCACCAGCCTCGCATTTTGATGCCTTTTACACTTTGCCCGTTGTTCTTTGGTCCACGGTATGTTCTGTATCCTGCAATTCTCCTGGTTTTAAAGGGTCAGATTCTCCTGGTTTTAAAGGGTCAGATTCTCCTGGTTTTAAAGGGTCAGATTCTTTTAAAGGGTCAGATTCTCCTGGTTTTAAAGGGTCAGATTCTCCTGGTTTTAAAGGGTCAGATTCTCCTGGTTTTTAAAGGGTCAGATTCTCCTGGTTTTAAAGGGTCAGATTCTCCTGGTTTTAAAGGGTCAGTTTCTCCTGGTTTTTAAAGGGTCAGTTTCTCCTGGTTTTAAAGGGTCAGTTTCTCCTGGTTTCTAAAGGGTCAGTTTCTCCTGGTTTTAAAAGGGTCAGATTATCCTGGTTTTTAAGGGTCAGATTCTCCTGGTTTTAAATGGTCAGATTCTCCTGGTTTTAAAGGGTCAGATTCTCCTGTTTTAAAGGGTCAGATTCTCCTGGTTTTAAAGGGTCAGATTCTCCTGGTTTTTAAAGGGTCAGATTCTCCTGGTTTTAAAGGGTCAGTTTCTCCTGGTTTTTAAAGGGTCAGTTTCTCCTGGTTTTAAAGGGTCAGATTCTCCTGGTTTTAAAGGGTCAGTTTCTCCTGGTTTTAAAGGGTCAGTCAGGCAGAACTAAGCAGCAGCAGGAGGGTAACCTGACCTCCTGGACACACTCAGGTGTGAATCCTGCTCTCTCTCTCCTTCCAGCTTCACCATGACACATTCTGCCTTCATTTTATTCTCTCTCTCTCTCTCTCTCTCTCTCTCTCTCTCTCTCTCTCTCTCTCTCTCTCTCTCTCTCTCTCTCTCTCTCTCTGCCTTTCTTTCTTTCTTTCTTTCTCTCTCTCTCTCTCTCTCTCTCTCTCTCTCTCTCTCTCTCTCTCTCTCTCTGCCTTTCTTTCTGTCTCTCTCTCTCTATCTGCCCGTCTCTCTCTGTGTCTCTCTGTCTCTCTCTGTGTCTCTCTGTGTCTCTCTGTCTCTCTCTGTGTCTCTCTGTGTCTCTCTCTCTCTCTCTCTCTCTCTCTCTCTCTCTCTCTCTCTCTCTCTCTCTCTCTCTCTCTCTCTCTCTCTCTCTCTCTCTCTCTCTCTCTCTCTCTCTCTCTCTCTCTCTCTCTCTCTCTCTCCTCTCTCCCTCTCTGCGTGTCTCTCTATCGATCGATTCCTACCAAGTATGATGTAAACTCTGTCCTGTGATTCTGTACGTAGCTCACACTCCATCCTGTCTCTCTAGGAATTGTGTTGCTAGACGTCACCTGTCTGTCTGTCTGTCTGTCTGTCTGTCTGTCTGTCTGTCTGTCTGTCTGTCTGTCTGTCTGTCTGTCTGTCTGTCTGTCTGTCTGTCTGTCTGTCTTTTTACACATCATCTGTTTTCCTTTCCTTTTTTCTTTAACCCATTCCGACCGGGCACCCATTTTGGTGTCAGCATCATGTTATGCTTTAGCTATTGAAAAATAGCAGATCTACAAGCTCATATCGCGCCACCGAGTGGCGCGATACGAGCTTGTAGGTCTGCTATTTTTTGAAAAATCGAAGAGCGACTGACATTTTAGAATCTGATCTCAGGTCAGAATGGTTCATCAGACCAGTGTGTGTCCGGCGGAAACCTCGTATGAATCTGATCTCAGGTCAGAATGGGTTAAAGGCCAATTTCTCCACTTCACCTGTTGCTGGTAACGCCCCCCCCCCCCTCCCCTCCCCCCCCCCCCCCTCCCCCGGTAACCATTGTTCTCGTCCACTGACCTTCTTCACAGCCTCTCTCTCTCAACGGCAGCACAATTAGAGCAAGGTTTGTGTTCTGTTTAGAATGAATCTCCTTTAACCCATTCTGACCTGAGATCAGATTCATACGAGGTTTCCACCGGACACACACTGGTCTGATGAACCCATTCTGACCTGAGATCAGATTCATACGAGGTTTCCCCCGGACACACACTGGTCTGATGAACCCATTCTGACCTGAGATCAGATTCTAAAAATGTCTATTACATCCTGACAGTTTCATTATTAACCCATTCTGACCTGAGATCAGATTCTAAAAGTGTCTTCGATTTTTCAAAAATAGCAGACCTACAAGCTCGTATCGCGCCACTCGGTGGCGCGATATGAGCTTGTAGATCTGCTATTTTTAAATAGCTAAAGCATAACATGATGCTGACACCAAAATGGGTGCCCGGACAGAATGGGTTAATACTCGATATTTACATATCTAGCATTCCCGTGTTCATGCCACGAAGACCTCCTGTAATAGGAATTTTAGAATGCCAAATATATGCATTATTGTGCATTTATCTTCCTTCCGTTAAGTCTCTTTGCTCACCAATGTGCTCAGTCTAATTAATGCAGCTGTCAATCTAACGGCTGACCTGACTCCTCCACGCTGTCGGCAAAGGTATACTTATGTGTGTCGCCCTTATGTGTTCATGCCACGAAGACCTCCTGTAATGGGAATTTTAGAATGCCAAATATATGTATTATTGTGTAATTATCTTCCTTCCATTAAGTCTCTTTGCTCACCAATGTGCTCAGTCTAATTCATGCAGCTGTCACTCTAACAGCTGCATGACTTGACTCCTCCACGCTGTCTGCAAAGGTATACTTATGTGTGTCGCCCTTATGTTTAGCGCAGATCCGTATATGGACATTCAGTGTGACATCTCTGTTAAGACAAGACTATAAGGACTGTCTGAGAATGGGGTTAGGGTTAGGGCTGATGGAACAGGCAAGGAGGAGGCCTGTTCCTCACTCTCTGTATGTTGTTACTCTGGTGAATCTTCTTAATGAAATCATTCCTTCATCTTTGGAAGATTATTTAATCTACAACACTCCTCACTACCATCACTAAATTCCTGGCAGTTCAGTAGTTTTGGAGATATTGGGGATGGACACTTTGGACACATGATGAGCAACATTTCCATCAAATGTACATAAATGAAGAAAGTTAGTTTTACTTTCTTACTATCCTCGGGTCGGCACTCAGCAGTTGTTGCGTGTGTGTGCGTTGTGTGTGACATATATGAGTCATTTTCACATTGCTTGTGACGTTTCTTTCACATAACTCCGTTCCGCCTGTCTCTCACCAACACTCAGACGCTTTCCTCGCTCTCATTTTCACGTCTTTACCACCTCGTGCAGCGTGCCTGCAGATTATCACCTTAGGGTTCTGTGATTGGCTCGCATGGTGGAGAGCGTCATTAACACTCCAAAAATAGCTCCTCCTCTGAATGCATTATATATAAAGAACCATTACATCAGCATACATTATCAATCATATATACAGAACCATTACATCAGCGTCAATTATGTCAAACCAAAGCTATACGTCACCTTCAACACTGACTTGGACAACATGTCTAAAACAAACGGCAAAAGTCTAACAAGCAGTCATAGTCTCTTGAATAGTTTTAATGTTGTTTTAGTCACCTGCCTGGAATGTTTTAGTGTTTAGTCTAGTTTTAGTCGACTAAAGTTTATATGATTTTTGTCTACTAAATCTACGGTTGATTTAGTTGACTTTTAAAATGTATTTTGGCGGGCCTTGATGCTTTTACACTTGCTGAAAATAGCCGATCTACAAGCTCACAGCGCGTCGCAGCGTGCAACAAATTGTAAAATGACTTATACTGGATCTCTTGTCCACTAGTCCCTTTCTAACATTTTAGTCTAGTTTTTATTTGTTGACGAAATTGTCAGTATATTTAGTCTTAGTCTTAGTCTAAGACTCTTAGTCGTCATAGCTTAGTTTTCATTTAGTTTCATCAGTGAAAAAAGGTAGTCGACGGACATTTTTAGTCAACGAAAACAACATTGCTAACGAGGCTCTCGTTATCTCCTCATCTTCCCTTTCCAATCTACAGTAGATATGATGGATGTATCTTTATATTAATTATAATCTATATATGATGGATGCATCTATAATAATCTATATTAATTATAATCTATATGATGGATGCCCTGAACTTGTGTGTTGGTCTCTTTAGCTCCCTTCAGAACCGGTGGTTGATGAATGGTACCTTTTACAGTTACAGTTTTGTCTGGTCTGTAATCAGTCGTGGAGGTGAGACCCAGGGAGGATTATCCAACGGGCCTGTTGGGCCCAGGGGCCCCTGAGCTAGGGGGTCCCTGAGCTAGGGGCGTACACGTATACGTATGCGTACACGTGTGCAGACAGTATGCGCCACGTCGGATGAAAAAAAAAAAAAGCTCCAGGGGTGGTGGGGGGGGGGGGGGGGGGGGGCTTTTGCATGGCTAGATCCGCCTATGGGTGAGACCCTCCCTGGGTGGTTGAGACCCTCCCTGGGTGGTTGAGACCCTCCCTGGGTGGTTGAGACCCTCCCTGGGTGGATGAGACCCTCCCTGGGTGGGTGAGACCCTCCCTGGGTGGATGAGACCCTCCCTGGGTGGATGAGACCCTCCCTGGGTGGATGAGACCCTCCCTGGGTGGATGAGACCCTCCCTGGGTGGATTAGACCCTCCCTGGGTGGATTAGACCCTCCCTGGGTGGATTAGACCCTCCCTGGGTGGATGAGATGCCATGCAGATGCACACGGAGTTCACTCCTCTGGTTCAGCTCTCTGTAATCACAGTTGGGATGACAGCGTTTTCCACACTGGAGGCTGAGGGCTTAGTCTAAGCCTCAGTGGCATTACTTGATAGAGCTAATATAATACAAAGATGGAATATGGAACCCTTATTTCTGTTTTCCCTCCAGGGCTGAACAACAAGCTGAACCGCTGACTAATACTGCATGCCCTTCAGTCTCCTCGGCTAGCTGTTCCCATACTAAACATATTATTAAAATGTATTATTAAAATAGTGGTGCTCCTCCCACAACCTAGTGTCCCAGTGTTGGGCATGACATTTCAGTATAGAGAGTATGCACATGCATGGTTTTCCCATCAGGACACCCCCCTCATCTAGACTGAGTGGCAAAACATTGAGCAGCATGGAGTGTTGGAGTTTGGAAGCGCTCGTTGTAAATCACTCCACCGTCCTGCGTACCACCTGGTTCTAAATGTCACATGATGCAGGAGGCAGCAAAATGTTGTGTTATTGAAAACAAGCACTTCCAAACTCTGACACAAATAATCGATTGCAGTGCATTTCTTGACAGAAAGTATAGCTCATAACGTTTCTATGGTGCATTTTTATGAAACAAAAATAGAAAGAGGATAATTCAAGCTTTTCGTACAGCTGCAATGTTGGTGAGTTTAACATTGTTTAATGCATTCAGACAGGACTTTTCTGTTTGGATGAATGGGCTGGCAAGGCCAGAAAGTAGTTTTTTGTGGGCGTTCCCGCATAACTTCCAGGTACGATGATTTCATGTGCATACCCTCTATAGGCAAAGCTTTTTGAAATGTGTAACTTAAAAAAATACCCCAAAAATAGCCATCTACAAGATTACAGTGCTTTGCATTGCATTGCTGACAGCCTGGTTTTGAGCTAAAACTGGTTAAGTTTAGCCCAAGATAAAAGGAGAGAATAGAACAAATAAAATGTAAAGAATACTCCACAGGATAAGAGTTGTTTCTTCAAAGGTTTCAGGCATGGACTGTTTGGTGCCTAATATCTTAATATTAAATGATATTATGCCTAATATCTTAATATGAACGTACTTGCTACAGTATATGCATCTCTTTCTCCACAGGGCTTGGCCATAATTATTATTATTGTGGCACCTGCATAAAAAAGTATAAGAAAAATAACGCTAAAAAGCAAAGCAAAAAGTACTTTATATCTCTGCATGCTCTACTACATAAGATCAGATTAAACATTACCAAACAAAATACCGTAAGGCTGCCTTTAATAAATAAATAATGTGTTTATGTTTTTGTTTTTAAATCATGATTGCACAGGCGTGTAGTGGAAGAGGAAGAAACGACATTGCGTGAAATATCCTTGTAAAGTCTGTTGCACTCAAATAAAACTATTGCTTTAGAGTCAGACTCTGAAATGTCATAGTTAATTAACCCATTTAGGCCTGACGTAGAAATTTAAAAAAAGTGTTTTTTAAAATGTCATTTTTTCTGAAAAACCTCATGTTTCTGTATCAGTGGTGCTCTATGAGCTTGTAGATCTGCTAACATAATGCTTAACCCATTCTGAACGGGCACCCGTTTTGGTGTCAGCATCATGTTATGCTTTAGCTATTTAAAAATAGCAGATCTACAAGCTCATATCGCGCCACCGAGTGGCGCGATACGAGCTTGTAGGTCTGCTATTTTTGAAAAATCGAAGAGCGACTGACATTTTTAGAATCTGATCTCAGGTCAGAATGCGTTCATCAGGACCAGTGTGTGTCTGGCGGAAACCTCGTATGAATCTGATCTCAGGTCAGAATGGGTTAACACTAGGAAGTCTGAGCAGCCGTTCTGACCGAATTTGAAATTTCAACGTTTATTTTCTTAGCCCATGGAGTCCAGAGAAAGTTCCCCTTGCATGACTTTGTCTAAATATTCGGTTGAAATCATCTCTGTTTTTTTTTCCATTTGAAACATTTTGTAAATATGATTTTAGGCATATATCTCTTACTCAGTCTGACTATAATCGGCCCAATCGACCGCCGTCACCCTTTCTCCCCCTCTCGTCTTTTGTTTGCGCTGCTTGATAATGGTGTTAATGGTGATTCCCCGACATTTACTTTTCACTTGATATCGTTTCGTAGAGAGCGCCTACACAACCGATTTATATACCAAATGAAAGCCCCAATTCCATAGTTTACATGGTATTTTGATTTTTTTTAAATGAGCAAAAAATGAGCGAGTTATGGTGGTTATGGTGGTAGGGGTGGAGAAAAAAAAAGAACACACAAAAGACAGCTGGAGACGGCATTGTTGTTGTTCAAGCCTGCATTCCATGTCCAACGAATTAAATCATATACGTTTGGCTGGTTAATTAACTTGGAATTTGTTTATTATTTTGATAAGATAATAGGAATATGAATACAATGATTATTATCATTGTTATTATTATTATTATTATTATTGAATGCTCGGTTAGACTCGACCCGACATTTACTTTCCATGAAGCGAGAACGCTTGCCGATGCGCGATACAAAATAAAAAGTGTTTGAATAATTCCAACCAGATAGACCTCCCGAACCGCTAAAAGTTTTGTCAGTCAAAAGAACAGTTCTTTCTGCAAGCGACGTGGAACTTATGTAGGCATGCTGCTGTGGATTAATTTGTTCTGGCATATAGGCTCAATATCGCCAGCTCTTTGTCAGTCAAAAGAGTTCAGCCTCTGTCCGTCCTTCTTTATCTGTAAACTTTTTCTCTCTCTCTCCCTCTCAGGGAAGCATGCAAATGTTCATGAATTCAATAACTGCACGATGTTTTATAAACAGCAGCTGAGCTGGTGTTTCTCCTCAACATGCAGTGCATTTCACGTGTGGAGTTTATTTTTTGTATCACCAGGCTGCAGGCTTTCTATTTAGTGTCTATTTAGTGTGCAAGGCTTACATCCGGTAAGCCACTGTATGCGCTGAGTTCCATACACAACACATACACGAACCGTATCCTCTCCACACCGGATGTTGAATTCACAGTGCTAACGGCCGTATTCTGAACGATGTTTTTTTATTAATTAAACTGATATAACAACATAACGTGGCTAATAATTGTTTATTTGGAATGTACTTTGGCTGGTAATTTAGGTAAATATAACGCGACTCACTTGTATAAGTAATTTACCGCGGACAGGCCGCATTTAATGCAATACATTGGCTTTAGTAATGTTGTTAGCTTATAATATTAGCAACTGTAAGCTAACGGCTGGAGGACTACGGACAATCCGGTCAATAACATAATTACACTTAAACATTAATACAATTATGTCATGTTTACATGCCTAGTCAAGCAGTCTGTACATCGCGTGGGGTGACATATATTAATTACATCGATAACACACAAGAAAAGACAAGTGATCTTGCTCTTTTGGAAGGAAAAAAATAACAACAAAAGGCAGCAACGTGACACTCTTCCATGGCTATGTTGCAATATAGTACTAACGGGCAACGGCAAAATATATATTTTTCACATGTATTATTAGTTTTATACATTTTAGGAGTGAAAACATGTGTTAAGAAACATATTATGATTTAATTCGTTGGAAATGGGATGCAGGCTTGAACAATGTCTTCTCCAGCTGGAGAGGGACGTGTGGGGGAGAGAGTGGCCAATCAAATCGCACCAAAAACACGGTCCCCCTGACCCCCAGCCGACTGAGTAGTAGTGATTTTTTTTCAGACTTCGTAGTGTTAAAACACCGAAAGGGGTTCCCGTCTAGATTGAATTAAAATCAGTGGGCAGCGATGTCTAGCATGGCATCAGCAGAAGAAGGGATTGCAATTTCCTTCTGCTGTTAAATATTTAATTGCCTCTCTAGGGTTGGTTGTGTTATTCATTTAGAATGCTATGACTCCTATATATCCCCAAATACTACTCTGGTGGATCGAGTTGTTGGTTTTAAACTCTGTTTCACGAGACAATGTCGCGACAACTTGCGAGCAGTCACGTCTAGTAGGATTAACTTTTCATTGTCATTATGAAAGTTGAATTTAATTCTGATGGATTAACATAACTCAGAGAACGTACGAATTAAAAAACCCTTACCGGTCCATTTGGTCTGAAATAAAGGTATTTAATATTCAGAATAAGAACTTCTGTCTGAACAGTTAAATACATGATGAATGGCTCTGGATTAAGAACACTACAATTCCCATCAATTCATTTAGATGAAAGTACGTAACATGTTGGAATGATCCAGACATGTCCTGGCATCCACAAGCTGAAAACTTAAGATTCCTAAATCTTTCATGGTTAGATTTTTGTTACTCCAACTATTGACCCAGAAACATTTTAAAGCCTTTATGGGTTCAAGTTTAGAGCTATGTAGAACATTATAGTCTCTTAACCCAATTAGGCCTGATGTCAAACATAGCAGATCTACAAGTGCCGCACTACGAGCTTGTAGAGCTGCTATTTTTCAATAGCTAAAGCATAACACAATGCTTAAAACAGCAAAAAGGGGTTCCCGCCCAGAATAGATTAAAGTTTTGCCTATAACCGAGGGAATCAAAGATCTAAGTCTCTCACCGTCTATTCCAGGACTGAGGTGAAGGAGTGACTAGAGAGAGAATCTATTTGTGTACAATAATTATGTATGACTTTTTCACAAAGCAGGGAATATAACAGTGACTAGAGAGAGAATCTATTTGTGGACATTATGTATGACTTTTTCACAAAGCAGAGAATAGAACAGTGACTAGAGAGAGAATCTATTTGTGGACATTATGTATGACTTTTTCACAAAGCAGAGAATAGAACAGTGCACATATACCATAGCGTATATTCTTCTACACTCAAACATGATTAATTAGATTCATTGTTGTATGATTAATACATTGTGATTTTTAGGGATAGGGATTATGTTTTCACGCCTTCGATTCTGTGTGTGTGTGTGTCTGTCTGTCTGTCTGTCTGTCTGTCTGTCTGAGCTGATCTCAGACAGATCAGCGTTATCGACCTTTGCACGGACCCTCCCAGTAGGCAGAGGAACAACCTCATGGTGGCGCTGTTGTAACGTGCCGCTTCATCTTCTGGCCTTTAACTCTTCAACCATAGCTCTTACTATCCAGTTGTTCTAAAGTCTTTCACTCAGTGAATCGGCCTATTGGGGGAGTGCAGATGGGGGGAGTGCAAATGGATCGTTTAAAAAGGTTTTATTAATTTCCTTAAAAATGTATATTTTTTCATTTCCTGAAAATTGAACATTTTGGAGTTATGAGGTTTCCTTTGCTTCTGGGGGGGGGGTCCCTGGGGGGGGGGGGGGTCCCTGGAACAACATATTTTCAGCAGCCTGATAATGTTTCCTTGACATGAAATATTAAGAACCACTCATATAGAAACATGAGGTTTTTAGAAGATTTTTTTTAGGCCTGAATGGATGAGCAATATAGTGGTCGGGACTTCTGCCCGCCCTGTCACAACTTTTTATTTTAGTTTTTTAGTCGTCTCTTCAATAGTTTTCATTTAGTTTCAGTCAAATTTTTGTCACCTGGAAGGTTTTAGTGTTAGTCTAGTTGTACTAGACTAAATATCATAAGATTTTAGTCGACTAAATATACATTTGATTTAGTCGACTAAAATGTATTTTGGCGGGCCTTGATGCCGATCTACAAGCTCACAACGCGTTCGGCTATTTTCAGCATACAACCAAGTGTAAAATGACTTATACTGGATCTCTTGTCCACTAGTCCCGTACTAACATTTTAGTCTAGATTGTATTTGTTGATGAAATTGTCAGTATATTTAGTCTTAGTTGTAGTCGTCATAGCTTAGTTTATAAATTGTCAGTATATTTAGTCTTAGTTGTAGTCGTCATAGCTTAGTTTATAAATTGTCAGTATATTTAGTCTTAGTTTTAGTCGTCATAGCTTAGTTAGTTAATTGTCAGTATATTTAGTCTTAGTTGTAGTCGTCATAGCTTAGTTTATAAATTGTCAGTATATTTAGTCTTAGTTGTAGTCGTCATAGCTCAGTTTATAAATTGTCAGTATATTTAGTCTTAGTTGTAGTCGTCATAGCTTAGTTTATAAATTGTCAGTATATTTAGTCTTAGTTGTAGTCGTCATAGCTTAGTTTAAATTGTCAGTATATTTAGTCTTAGTTGTCGTCATAGCTTAGTTAGTTAATTGTCAGTATATTTAGTCTTAGTTGTAGTCGTCATAGCTTAGTTTAAATTGTCAGTATATTTAGTCTTAGTTGTCGTCATAGCTTAGTTAGTTAATTGTCAGTATATTTAGTCTTAGTTGTAGTCGTCATAGCTTAGTTTATAAATTGTCAGTATATTTAGTCTTAGTTGTCGTCATAGCTTAGTTTTTAAATTGTCAGTATATTTAGTCTTAGTTGTAGTCGTCATAGCTTAGTTTATAAATTGTCAGTATATTTAGTCTTAGTTTTAGTCGTCATAGCTTAGTTTATAAATTGTCAGTATATTTAGTCTTAGTTGTAGACGTCATAGCTTAGTTTATATGATGAAATTGTCAGTATATTTAGTCTTAGTTGTAGTCGTCATAGCTTTGTTTAAATTGTCAGTATATTTAGTCTTAGTTGTAGTCGTCATAGCTTAGTTTTTAAATTGTCAGTATATTTAGTCTTAGTTGTAGTCGTCATAGCTTAGTTTATAAATTGTCAGTATATTTAGTCTTAGTTGTAGTCGTCATAGCTTAGTTTATAAATTGTCAGTATATTTAGTCTTAGTTGTAGTCGTCATAGCTTAGTTTATAAATTGTCAGTATATTTAGTCTTAGTTGTAGTCGGCATAGCTTAGTTTATAAATTGTCAGTATATTTAGTCTTAGTTGTAGTCGGCATAGCTTAGTTTATAAATTGTCAGTATATTTAGTCTTAGTTGTAGTCGTCATAGCTTAGTTTATAAATTGTCAGTATATTTAGTCTTAGTTGTAGTCGTCATAGCTTAGTTTATAAATTGTCAGTATATTTAGTCTTAGTTGTAGTCGTCATAGCTTAGTTTATAAATTCACAGTATATTTAGTCTTAGTTGTAGTCGTCATAGCTTAGTTTATAAATTGTCAGTATATTTAGTCTTAGTTGTAGTCGTCATAGCTTAGTTTATAAATTGTCAGTATATTTAGTCTTAGTTTTAGTCGTCATAGCTTAGTTTATAAATTGTCAGTATATTTAGTCTTAGTTGTAGTCGTCATAGCTTAGTTTATAAATTGTCAGTATATTTAGTCTTAGTTGTAGTCGTCATAGCTTAGTTTATATGATGAAATTGTCAGTATATTTAGTCTTAGTTGTAGTCGTCATAGCTTAGTTTATATGATGAAATTGTCAGTATATTTAGTCTTAGTTGTAGTCGTCATAGCTTAGTTTATAAATTGTCAGTATATTTAGTCTTAGTTGTAGTCGTCATAGCTTAGTTTATATGATGAAATTGTCAGTATATTTAGTCTTAGTTGTAGTCGTCATAGCTTAGTTTATATGATGAAATTGTCAGTATATTTAGTCTTAGTTGTAGTCGTCATAGCTTAGTTTATAAATTGTCAGTATATTTAGTCTTAGTTGTAGTCGTCATAGCTTAGTTTATAAATTGTCAGTATATTTAGTCTTAGTTGTAGTCGTCATAGCTTAGTTTATATGATGAAATTGTCAGTATATTTAGTCTTAGTTGTAGTCGTCATAGCTTAGTTTATAAATTGTCAGTATATTTAGTCTTAGTTGTAGTCGTCATAGCTTAGTTTATAAATTGTCAGTATATTTAGTCTTAGTTGTAGTCGTCATAGATAGTTTTAAATTGTCAGTATATTTAGTCTTAGTTGTAGTCGTCATAGCTTAGTTTAAATTGTCAGTATATTTAGTCTTAGTTGTAGTCGTCATAGCTTAGTTTATAAATTGTCAGTATATTTAGTCTTAGTTGTAGTCGTCATAGATAGTTTATAAATTGTCAGTATATTTAGTCTTAGTTGTAGTCGTCATAGCTTAGTTTAAATTGTCAGTATATTTAGTCTTAGTTGTAGTCGTCATAGCTTAGTTTATAAATTGTCAGTATATTTAGTCTTAGTTTTAGTCGTCATAGCTTAGTTTATATGATGAAATTGTCAGTATATTTAGTCTTAGTTGTAGTCGTCATAGCTTAGTTTATAAATTGTCAGTATATTTAGTCTTAGTTGTAGTCATCATAGCTTAGTTTATAAATTGTCAGTATATTTAGTCTTAGTTGTAGTCGTCATAGATAGTTTATAAATTGTCAGTATATTTAGTCTTAGTTGTAGTCGTCATAGCTTAGTTTAAATTGTCAGTATATTTAGTCTTAGTTGTAGTCGTCATAGCTTAGTTTATAAATTGTCAGTATATTTAGTCTTAGTTGTAGTCGTCATAGCTTAGTTTATAAATTGTCAGTATATTTAGTCTTAGTTGTAGTCGTCATAGCTTAGTTTATAAATTGTCAGTATATTTAGTCTTAGTTGTAGTCGTCATAGCTCAGTTTATAAATTGTCAGTATATTTAGTCTTAGTTGTAGTCGTCATAGCTTAGTTTATAAATTGTCAGTATATTTAGTCTTAGTTGTAGTCGTCATAGATAGTTTATAAATTGTCAGTATATTTAGTCTTAGTTGTAGTCGTCATAGCTTAGTTTAAATTGTCAGTATATTTAGTCTTAGTTGTAGTCGTCATAGCTTAGTTTATAAATTGTCAGTATATTTAGTCTTAGTTTTAGTCGTCATAGCTTAGTTTATATGATGAAATTGTCAGTATATTTAGTCTTAGTTGTAGTCGTCATAGCTTAGTTTATAAATTGTCAGTATATTTAGTCTTAGTTGTAGTCGTCATAGCTTAGTTTATAAATTGTCAGTATATTTAGTCTTAGTTGTAGTCGTCATAGCTTAGTTTATAAATTGTCAGTATATTTAGTCTTAGTTTTAGTCGTCATAGCTTAGTTTATATGATGAAATTGTCAGTATATTTAGTCTTAGTTGTAGTCGTCATAGCTTAGTTTATAAATTGTCAGTATATTTAGTCTTAGTTGTAGTCGTCATAGCTTAGTTTATAAATTGTCAGTATATTTAGTCTTAGTTGTAGACGTCATAGCTTAGTTTATATGATGAAATTGTCAGTATATTTAGTCTTAGTTGTAGTCGTCATAGCTTAGTTTATAAATTGTCAGTATATTTAGTCTTAGTTGTAGTCGTCATAGCTTAGTTTATAAATTGTCAGTATATTTAGTCTTAGTTTTAGTCGTCATAGCTTAGTTTATAAATTGTCAGTATATTTAGTCTTAGTTTTAGTCGTCATAGCTTAGTTTATAAATTGTCAGTATATTTAGTCTTAGTTGTAGTCGTCATAGCTTAGTTTATAAATTGTCAGTATATTTAGTCTTAGTTTTAGTCGTCATAGCTTAGTTTATAAATTGTCAGTATATTTAGTCTTAGTTTTAGTCGTCATAGCTTAGTTTATAAATTGTCAGTATATTTAGTCTTAGTTGTAGTCGGCATAGCTTAGTTTATAAATTGTCAGTATATTTAGTCTTAGTTTTAGTCGTCATAGCTTAGTTTATAAATTGTCAGTATATTTAGTCTTAGTTTTAGTCGTCATAGCTTAGTTTATAAATTGTCAGTATATTTAGTCTTAGTTGTAGTCGTCATAGCTTAGTTTATAAATTGTCAGTATATTTAGTCTTAGTTTTAGTCGTCATAGCTTAGTTTATAAATTGTCAGTATATTTAGTCTTAGTTGTAGTCGTCATAGCTTAGTTTATAAATTGTCAGTATATTTAGTCTTAGTTGTAGTCGTCATAGCTTAGTTTTCATTTAGTTTCCATTTAGTTTTCGGCAGTGAAAAAAAGGTAGTTGACTTTAGGGTCCATTTGGTTCCATTTGTACACTCTCAGAGTTAAATTAGCATTGATTTTACAGTATGAATTGGGGGTCCCAGAGATATAAGTGCCTTTAAATGGGGGGTCCGTAGACTAATGGATGTCAAACTGGGGGTCCTTGAAATTAAACGGGTTGAGAATCACTGCTAGAGCCGTAAAAACCTTCTCTTATGGGGGTCCCTGGCATATCTTTTCAAATTGGGGTCCACAGGGCTAATTAATGTCTTTTTGGGGGTCCTTAAGTTTGGGAACTAGTGTCTTAGTGAACTGGGAAGGAGGCAAAAGTTGAGTTTATTTTTTATTATGAAGTTTACTCTAAATTTCTGTCTGAGTAGTTTAGTTCTGAAGGTGATCTCTGTGTGATAAATTATGTCTGGTAAGTTTCTGGCAGGCTTTTAACAACACATTAATAATACACAATTTATTATTATCAATCTAAAAGTGGCAAAACAGGTTCAAGGTTTTATGGATAATGATCCAAATTCCAAAAGCATTTAATATGCAAAATAATATAATCCATCGTGTGTGTGTGTGTGTGTGTGTGTGTGTGTGTGTGTGTGTGTGTGTGTGTGCGTGTGCGTGTGCGTGTGCGTGTGCGTGTGCGTGTGCGTGTGCATATATAAATTAAAAACACAAACATGGAGAGTCCAGAAGGCGGTCAGACCCAGAGTTGCCAAGTCGGCTTCTATCCCACCAAGGTTAATCTTTTCCAGAGTTGCGTTTTTTGGGCTTGTTTAAAAAAATTGGGTGGCTTGTTTTGAATATCAAACAAGCCAACATTTCTGAGTGTGAATCACACTGAGTGACAGAATGGGTCTGGTGTCTGAGTGTGAATCACACTGAGTGACAGAATGGGTCTGGTGTCTGAGTGTGAATCACACTGAGTGACAGAATGGGTCTGGTGTCTGAGTGTGAATCACACTGAGTGACAGAATGGGTCTGGTGTCTGGGTGTGAATCACACTGAGTGACAGAATGGGTCTGGTGTCTGAGTGTGAATCACACTGAGTGACAGAATGGGTCTGGTGTCTGAGTGTGAATCACACTGAGTGACAGAATGGGTCTGGTGTCTGAGTGTGAATCACACTGAGTGACAGAATGGGTCTGGTGTCTGAGTGTGAATCACACTGAGTGACAGAATGGGTCTGGTGTCTGAGTGTGAATCACACTGAGTGACAGAATGGGTCTGGTGTCTGAGTGTGAATCACACTGAGTGACAGAATGGGTCTGGTGTCTGGTGAATGAATGGGTTAGGTGCCAACAGAATGGGTCTGGTGTCTGGTGACAGTCTGTCTGTCTGTCTGACAGAATGGGTCTGGTTCTGGTGCCAACATTTCTTTGATGCAATAAATACCCATAGGTTTGGGGGAGTGTGAATCACAGAATGGGTCTGGTGTCTGAGTGTGAATCACACTGAGTGACAGAATGGGTCTGGTGTCTGGAATCACACTGAGTGACAGAATGGGTCTGGTGTCTGAGTGTGAATCACACTGAGTGACAGAATGGGTCTGGTGTCTGGAATCACACTGAGTGACAGAATGGGTCTGGTGTCTGAGTGTGAATCACACTGAGTGACAGAATGGGTCTGGTGTCTGAGTGTGAATCACACTGAGTGACAGAATGGGTCTGGTGTCTGAGTGTGAATCACACTGAGTGACAGAATGGGTCTGGTGTCTGAGTGTGAATCACACTGAGTGACAGAATGGGTCTGGTGTCTGAGTGTGAATCACACTGAGTGACAGAATGGGTCTGGTGTCTGAGTGTGAATCACACTGAGTGACAGAATGGGTCTGGTGTCTGAGTGTGAATCACACTGAGTGACAGAATGGGTCTGGTGTCTGAGTGTGAATCACACTGAGTGACAGAATGGGTCTGGTGTCTGAGTGTGAATCACACTGAGTGACAGAATGGGTCTGGTGTCTGGTGAATGAATGGGTTAGGTGCCAACAGAATGGGTCTGGTGTCTGGTGACAGTCTGTCTGTCTGTCTGACAGAATGGGTCTGGTTCTGGTGCCAACATTTCTTTGATGCAATAAATACCCATAGGTTTGGGGGAGTGTGAATCACAGAATGGGTCTGGTGTCTCTACTTGTGTGTAATATGTATCCTTCTGAGAGACAAAATCCATGTTGTGTAATAGTATAATGAATAATTCATAATTATATATATAGTATTTATAATGATAAATGCATCAAATATGTATTTATTAGTCGGCTATTATATTGCGATACTATTGGGCTTGCTTTGGATTTGAATCATTTTTTTCTCTCAAAAAGGATTTCTTTAAGCATTATGTTCTACTTTAGCTATTGAAAAATAGCAGATCTACAAGCCCATAGCGCGGCACCGAGTGCCGCGCTATGAGCTTGTAGATCTGCTATTTTTGAAAGAATCTTGAAAATGTGGCGCAAATCATTGAATATATATTATTTCAGAGCGAATGTTTTTCACTCAAATCTTTGCCTCTCGGCGCTCCCTGGAGGAACAACATATTTTCAGAGGGGGCGGGGGGGGGGGGGGGGGGGAGGGGGGTCGGCGGACAAATACATATTTGGGGCGTCCTTGACATGAAAGTGTTAGAGAACCACTGACACAGAAACATGAGGTTTTGCAGAAAACTGTCAGGATTTAGATTTGTAGAACCAGGCTCCGGTCTAAATGCATTAACCCATTCTGACCGGGCACCCATTTTGGTGTCGGCATCATGTCATGCTTTAGCTATTGAAAAATAGCAGATCAACAAGCTCATATCGCGCCACCGAGTGGCGCGATATGAGCTTGTAGGTCTGCTATTTTTTGAAAAATCGAAGAACGACTGACACTTTTTAGAATCTGATCTCAGGTCAGAATGGGTTCGTCAGACCAGCGTGTGTCCAGTGGAAACCTCGTATGAATCTGATCTCAGGTCAGTATGGGTTAAGGACCGCAGAGACTAAATGCACCATGTGTGCAGACCTTTACTGTACCGTTAGTGTGGGTTGTGTCCATATGGTCTCGATGGGGGGGGGGGTCACTACATACAGTAATTGGTTACTAGCCTTCAGCCAATCAGCTCAGTAGCTACAGCATATAGTATACGTATTGAAACTGGATGACAGATGTAGCAAAGACATCTCGTTAACCCATTCTGACCTGAGATCAGATTCATACGAGGTTTCCGCCGGACACACACTGGTCTGATTAACCCATTCTGACCTGAGATCAGATTCTAAAAATGTCAGTCGCTCTTCGATTTTTCAAAAATAGCAGACCTACAAGCTCATATCGCGCCACTCGGTGGTGCGATATGAGCTTGTATATCTGCTATTTTTAAATAGCTAAAGCATAACATGATGCTGACACCAAAATGGGTGCCCGGTCAGCACTAAAGGTGCCTTAATGCTTCATGTCAGAATTCCCTGATAATAACTTCTGTATAAATAACACAATATGCTGGCCTGTCGACCTGTGTTTTGGAGGCAAGGATGAGTTCCCTCTGGATGATGTGATCTTTTCACAGAGCTCTGGTGATGTTGTGCAGCTGGCTGGCGTTGGGAGGGAGAGTTGGGAGGCATGGGTCTCTAATGGTACTACGTCAGCTACGTCAGCAGGTTCCCAAAGTGGGGTCCGGGGCCGGGGACCCCTAGGGGTCCTTGAGAGAGTGCCAGGTGGTCCCCATGCAGCTAAATCATAATTAGGAACCAAATGGACCCTTAAGGAGAGTGTACAAATGGAACCAAATGGTTCCATTTGTACACTCTCAGGGTTAAATTAACCTAATTCAGGTCAAACCTGGGGGTCCTTGAAATGAAAATCGGTGAGAATCGCTGCCAGAGCCGTAAAAATCTTCTCTTATGGGGCTTCCTTGGCATATTTTTTCTTTTTTTTAATCTTTCTTTTGTGGCTTTCGCCTTTATTTTATATTTTTTTATGGAGGGACAGACGGTAGGCTGACAGGAAATGAGGAGAGAGAGATGGGGGGGGGGGGAGACATGCAGTAAAGGCCGTCGGGATCGGGAGTCGAACCCCCGCGGCACACTGCCAGACTGGATTACCGGCCAAGGTGCCTGGACCGCTGAGCCATGGCCCAGGCAGCCATACATTTTCTAATGGGGGTCCTTGGCATATATTTTCTAATGGGGGTCCTTGGCATATATTTTCTAATGGGGGTCCTTGGCATATATTTTCTAATGGGGGTCCTTGGCATATATTTTCTAATGGGGGTCCTTGGCATATATGTTCTAATGGGGGTCCTTGGCATATATTTTCTAATGGGGGTCCTTGGCATATATGTTCTAATGGGGGTCCTTGGCATATATGTTCTAATGGGGGTCCTTGGCATATATTTTCTAATGGGGGTCCTTGGCATATATGTTCTAATGGGGGTCCTTGGCATATATGTTCTAATGGGGGTCCTTGGCATATATGTTCTAATGGGGGTCCTTGGCATATATTTAATGGGGGTCCTTGGCATATATTTAATGGGGGTCCTTGGCATATATTTAATGGGGGTCCTTGGCATATATTTAATGGGGGTCCTTGACATATATGTTTTAATGGGGGTCCTTGGCATATATTTAATGGGGGTCCTTGGCATATATTTAATGGGGGTCCCTGTCATATATGTTCTAATGGGGGTCCCTGTCATATATGTTCTAATGGGGGTCCTTGGCATATATTTAATGGGGGTCCTTGGCATATATTTAATGGGGGTCCTTGACATATATGTTCTAATGGGGGTCCCTGTCATATATGTTCTAATGGGGGTCCTTGGCATATATTTAATGGGGGTCCTTGGCATATATTTAATGGGGGTCCTTGGCATATATTTAATGGGGGTCCTTGGCATATATTTAATGGGGGTCCCCAGGGCTGATGAGTGTGAATGTGGGGGTCCTGGACATGAAAACATTTGTGAACCACACTGCTCTACGTTATAAAAACAATGTCTAATTTAATGACGGCGATCTGTCCCGTGGCGATCTGTCCCGTGGCGATCTGTCCCGTGGGCGTTTCACATTCCTCCCTCCTGTACAAAAAACTGGATTTATTGCTCTGGAATCAGTTTATTAATTTTCCATCAATGACAAAGATTGTTTTTAAGCTACATTTTTGTGACATTCACCTCTTCACAGCACTGTCATAGTACTTCACGGATAATAACATTAAAAATGATATTCTCTTTTATAGCTTCCAACAATATTCTCCTTTGCCTTAAATTATGGACAAATTATGCTTTTGTGTAAACATTCATATTATACTTTTTTGGTTTTCTGGAACAGACATCTTATGGTCCTTCTGAGAGACAAAATCCATGTTGTGTTTGGCTCCAGGTTCTCAACGCAGCGTATAAAGTCCAGTGAAAAACCAAAGCTGGCTCACTGCTTTTCTTCTGTCTTCACATGATGTAAAAAAGAGAAACCAATAAGGGCCCCGCCCGCTCACCTCCGCCCCAACCCCTCCTGGTGCTGCGGCCATCTTGGAAAAGTGAACACAATAAACAGTGGGAGAGGCGCGGGGCCGAGAGAGGCCCTTACTGTTCGGTCAAGGAGACCTTAATTATTCAGGGTGAAACATGGATGAACGTTGATGTCAGTCTCTCTCTTTCCCACTGTACTGTAAATGTGAAGATACCGGAACAGTTTTCTCAAGCTTGGGCAGATTTATGTCACAAACATATTCCTTCAATAATTCTGTACAAAAAAACCCATTTAAATTTCATTGCGGACCTGCACATTTTTGAATGGAAACGAATTACACCAACACCAACAATAAATCTGTAGGGAAAACACTCGCCAAAGTACATACAGAATTTTAAATGTCACATATTTTATGCCTCTGGGCTATCATCTTAATAATAATAATAATAATAACATCATCTTGACAGCATTAATGTCTACTGCGTCCATATTTACAAGAGGATAAATCTTTCATGAGATAAGTGGATTGTAGAAACACGGTGCATTGTCTTCCAGTCCAGCTGTGAGCTATAAGGCGTTGGTCAAATTACATATTCTAGTCGTCGGTGTAGGATAGCTTCATCTTGATCATAGAATCGAATGCCAATCGATAAGCAATTTGTGGAATGAGTCGTCTTACGCATGCAGAGACGGCAACGTTTCCGTGGAGCATTCATGAAGCTTGTCTCCACGGACGACCTCCATGTCAAGTGGAGAATGTTTTACGGCGTAACATCAGTCAGCCTCATCGGTCAGTGTTCGTGAGCAACGACTTTAAAGGGACACTTCACCCTTTTTGCAAAAAAATATATGTTAATGACGTTTAGAAGCTTTAGATCACTTTCCTGGGGGTAATTATGTGTGTAATATGTGGTTTTAGATATTTTAGATTGTAGCAGTGAGCCTGTTGTCTCTGATGTCATGGACACTGGGCTCACTTCCTTCCTGGACTACATGTTGTCTCAGTAAGACAGCTCTCCCCCTATCCACAAGGAGGAGCAGTGCACCAAAGAATTATGGGAATTGTAGTCCAGGAAGGTAGTGAGACCAGTGTCCATGACATCAGAGACAACAGGCTCACTGCTAAAATCTAAAATATCTAAAACCACATATTACACACATAAATACCCCCAGGAAAGTGATCTAAAGCTTCTAAACGTCATTAACATATTTTTTTTTGCAAAAAGGTGAAGTGTCCCTTTAAGATGCAACAGACCGGGGTGGTGGGAGGAGGAGGGTCAAAGGGCACTCATGTCCTGCAGCAGAGCAGTTTGTGAAAGACATTCCGGAACTCCGTGTTGAAGGCCGTGTAGATGATGGGGTTGACGGCGCTGTTGACGTAGCCCAGCCACGTGACCACGGAGATCAGGGTGTGGCCGATGGCGCAGGTCTCACACAGAACCTTGGTGACGTGAACCACGAAGAACGGGGTCCAGCAGGCCAGGAACACACCTGCAGGAGACGCCAGATAACATTTAGCACAGGCCTAGAGACCATTAAACAGATCTGGATCATTCACACAGGCCTAGAGTGACCATTAAACAGATCTGGATCATTCACACAGGCCTAGAGTGACCATTAAACAGATCTGGATCATTCACACAGGCCTAGAGTGACCATTAAACAGATCTGGATCATTCACACAGGCCTAGAGTGTCCATTAAACAGATCTGGATCATTTACACAGGCCTAGAGTGACCATTAAACAGATCTGGATCATGCACACAGGCCTAGAGTGACCATTAAACAGATCTGGATCATTTACACAGGCCTAGAGTGACCATTAAACAGATCTGGATCATTCACACAGGCCTAGAGTGACCATTAAACAGATCTGGATCATTCACACAGGCCTAGAGTGACCATTAAACAGATCTGGATCATTTACACAGGCCTAGAGTGACCATTAAACAGATCTGGATCATTCACACAGGCCTAGTGACCATCAAACAGATCTGGATCATTCACACAGGCCTAGAGTGACCATTAAACAGATCTGGATCATTTACACAGGCCTAGAGTGACCATTAAACAGATCTGGATCATTCACACAGGCCTAGAGTGACCATTAAACAGATCTGGATCATTCACACAGGCCTAGAGTGACCATTAAACAGATCTGGATCATTCACACAGGCCTAGTGACCATCAAACAGATCTGGATCATGTGCAATTAGGGGTGTAACGATACATTTTAACAGCGATACGATACGTATCACGATACATGGTTGACGATACATGGACGATATTGGTTCATTATGGCGATGTGATACGATGCGATTCAATGACTTGGTATCGATACAGTAACAATTTAAAATACATTGACATTTTGACACAAAAATGTAGTATTGATACAATCGATGAATTGCATAGTAACGTTCGATACCGATTATTTCCATTGCAAAACGATACGATTCCGATATACTTAAATTCTTGTATATCTTAAATTCTTGATTTTTCGATGCAGTTACTATCTGGTTACACCCCTATGTGCATGTGTAGTTTGGAGCGTTGCTCTCAACAGGGCACGTACATGCAAACATGTAGCCTGCTGCATGCAAGTACTACTAAAGAGACAAATAGCTGGAAGTGGTTTAGCTATTCCGTTTGTTGTGTAGTACACACAACGCAATTACGCATGCACTCTCTCTCTCTCACTCTCTCTCTCTCACACTCTCACTCTCTCTCTCACACTCACACACACACACACACACACACACACACACACACACACACACTCACACCGCTGCAGAGGATATTAGAGTCAACATTAAACATTTCCTTCCCTGCCGACATGACTATTATTATGCATAATAGTACAAGTGAGCCTTTCCATATCTTCTCATTGTCATGACCGCTTAAAGATTCAGATGTCAACAATATTCCTACAAAGTGCCTGCAGTGGGTGTTTAAAATGGAAATGATTTCATATCTGACCTTGAGTACAATGAGACAATGTGATGGTATTTTCTTATTGGCTCCTGGCTGGACTTGGAGATTTCTACAAGCTCACAATTTGACGGTTTGAGGTCACATGATCCCATTGGCTGACACTGACAGCCACCCCAGAGCATTATCCTGACCTTAATGCTATTGTTACATATTATGACAATTATGAAAATTGTTTCTAAATGCTGGGTGGGGACCCATACTCAACATTTATAATTCTAACATAAAACGTTGGTGTACTCATAATGACCGAGTTCATATTCTATAGTGTACTATTTGGTTTTAGAACCATTGATGTGGAGACTTCATCATTCTAATCAATAATGGGAAAAACAAATATCTCCAAAGTTAGTTAAATGGTCTGTGTAGGTGGTTTAGACATGAATCGCTTTTTAATACTTTTCATTAGTTCAATATTTGTAAAACACACACTTAATGTAAAGGGTATTGAATATAATAATATCTAGACTCTGGAGGACTGACTAGAGAATCCGAGCAACCTTGAGAGAGATTACTGTACCCCGGAAGTATCTTTCTCCTGAGAGAGATTACTGTACCCCGGAAGTATCTTTCTCCTGAGAGAGATTACTGTACCCCGGAAGTATCTTTCTCCTGAGAGAGATTACTGTACCCCGGAAGTATCTTTCTCCTGCCAGAAGTGAGCCCTTAGGTCATGCAAATTAGTGTGCTTTATGAGTCAAGCCCACTGGTCGAGCGACCCGGAATCGGGCCCAAATGTGTAGTTTACCAGAGTTCATTTCATAAATCCCTCCCGGTCCGGGTGCTTGTTCAGGAGCCTCTACTTATTGTATATCATAAGGTGCTTATTGTATATCATAAGGTGCTTATTGTATATCATAAGGTGCTTGTTCAGGAGCCTCTACTTATTGTATATCATAAGGGTGCTTGTTCAGGAGCCTCTACTTATTGTATATCATAAGGTGCTTATTGTATATCATAAGGTGCTTGTTCAGGAGCCTCTACTTATTGTATATCATAAGGGTGCTTGTTCAGGAGCCTCTACTTATTGTATATCATAATCTTGTTCAGGAGCCTCTACTTATTGTATATCATAAGGTGCTTATTGTATATCATAAGGTGCTTATTGTATATCATAAGGGTGCTTGTTCAGGAGCCTCTACTTATTGTATATCATAAGGTGCTTATTGTATATCATAAGGGTGCTTGTTCAGGAGCCTCTACTTATTGTATATCATAATCTCGTTCAGGAGCCTCTACTTATTGTATATCATAAGTTCAGGAGCCTCTACTTATTGTATATCATAATCTCGTTCAGGAGCCTCTACTTATTGTATATCATAAGGTGCTTATTGTATATCATAAGGGTGCTTGTTCAGGAGCCTCTACTTATTGTATATCATAAGGGATGTGCCGATGAGACATTTTGGCCGATATCGATATCCGATATAATTAATTGCTGTTATGGCCGATAACCAATATTACCGATGTCGACATGATCTCATTCTGTATTCAAAAAAACGTATAATAATTTTGTCCATTCTGAAAAATCCATGTAACAGGGTGTCTGCACTGCAGGCTTGGGCAAGTCAGATTTAACTTAAATACCTTTTTATATTTAATAGTGTGAGCTTGTAGATCTGTTCAAGCTGTTACTTTGGGCTTGTTTATCTGTAAAGACAGACCAGTCCAGATCGATTAATCTAAAATCTAAAAACAACTAGAATCGGCTGATACCGATGTGTTTCACTAATATCATCAACTAGTTACTAGTGAACACTGAACACTCACCCACAACAACCGGGAGGACTAGTTACTATAGTGAACAACTAGTTACTAGTGAACACTCACCCACACCAACTAGTTCCTAGTGAACAACTATTTACTAGTGAACACTCACCCACAACAACTAGTTCCTAGTGAACAACTAGTTACTAGTGAACACTCACCCACACCAACTAGTTCCTAGTGAACAACTATTTCCTAGTGAACACTCACCCACAACAACTAGTTCCTAGTGAACAACTATTTACTAGTGAACACTCACCCACAACAACTAGTTCCTAGTGAACAACTATTTCCTAGTGAACACTCACCCACAACAACTAGTTCCTAGTGAACAACTAGTTACTAGTGAACACTCACCCACAACCACCGGCAGGACCTTCATGGCTTTCCGTTCTCTTCCACTCACTCGGCTGCTCTTGCTGTTCCGCCGTGCCCTCTGTCTGCCTCCTCGGTTGGTCTTCGCCCGCGCGCCGTTCTCTCGGCCGCCCCTCCCCCCCGCCGCATCCTTCCGGCCGCTGCCGTCCGCGGCGTCCGACGCGCTGTCCATCTGCGTGGTCACGGGGTCGCTCTCCGCCATGACCCTGAGCTCGTCCTCCGTCCCGGGGGTGGACCCCGCGGGCGTCAACGTGGTGGTGGCGGTGGACGGAGAGGGCACGGGGCTCGGGCCCTCCGCGGGCACCATGAGGTCCGTAGCCGCCGTGGCCTTCTGGGCGCCGCACAGGGCAGAGCCCAGACGCAGGGAGAGGGTGGGGCGGCGGGCACGGCCTCCACCGGCTGCTCCTCCTCGCGCCACCTGGGACGGGTTAGGGTTAGGGTTAGGGTTAGGGTTAGGACGACGGCATTCACCTCTAGTTCATCTTTACTAGTTGCCTAGTTTACTAGTCGACTAGTTGTTTAACTACCTATTATGTAAAAAAAATATGTTTTTCTTTTTTACATAATATTACATTTAAAAACGGTGTATATTGGTAACTATAATTTAGGTCGACTAGTGGATTTACTAGTCGACTACTTCAATAGTCGTCTATTTGCTTTACCCATTCTGGACGGGAACCCCTTTTGGTATGCTTTAGCTATTGAAAAACTCTTTGAATATATATTCTTTTCAGAAGATTATTTTTCATTTTATTTCGACGTCAGGCCTAAATGGGTTTTAACCCATTCTCGGGGCGGGAACCCCTTTTGGTGTTATAGCATCATGTTCTGCTATAGCTATTTAAAAATAGCAGATCTACAAGCTCATAGCGTGCCACTCGGTGGCGCGCTACGAGCTTGTAGGTCTGCTATTTTTGAAAAATCGAAGAACGACTGACATAGACACACGGCTTTTTCAGAAAACTGTCAGGATGTAGAAGAACATTTTGTAGAATCTGATCTGGGGTCAGAACGTGTCGTAATGCCCTACCTGTGAGGAGCGTTAGAATCTGATCTGGGGTCAGAAGGTGTGGTAATGCCCTACCTGTGAGGAGCGGCCCCGCCCAGAGCTCCAGCGCCTCAGGCCTCTGAACATCCAGTAGTAGAGCAGCAGCATGACGGGACACGGCACGAAGAAGGAGCACACGGACGAGTACACCACGAAGCGCTCGTTCTCCAGCTTGCACACGCCGGGGTCGCGGCCGGGCACCCGGTTCAGGCCCAACGCCACGGGGCTGGCCACGCCCAGAGACAGGACCCAGGTGGCGACGATGAGGGCCAGCTGACGCACGCTGAACTGGTTCCTGTTGTACTTCAGAGGGACCACCACCGCTATGTACCTGAAGAGAATGTACCCATTAGGGACCACCACCACTATGTACCTGGAGAGAATGTACCCATTAGGGACCACCACCGCTATGTACCTGAAGAGAATGTACCCATTAGGGACCACCACCGCTATGTACCTGGAGAGAATGTACCCATTAGGGACCACCACCACTATGTACCTGGAGAGAATGTACCCATTAGGGACCACCACCGCTATGTACCTGAAGAGAATGTACCCGTTAGGGACCACCACCGCTATGTACCTGGAGAGAATGTACCCATTAGGGACCACCACCGCTATGTACCTGAAGAGAATGTACCCATTAGGGACCACCACCGCTATGTACCTGAAGAGAATGTACCCATTAGGGACCACCACCGCTATGTACCTGAAGAGAATGTACCCATTAGGGACCACCACCGCTATGTACCTGGAGAGAATGTACCCATTAGGGACCACCACCGCTATGTACCTGGAGAGAATGTACCCATTAGGGACCACCACCACTATGTACCTGGAGAGAATGTACCCGTTAGGGACCACCACCGCTATGTACCTGGAGAGAATGTACCCGTTAGTACTACAGAGGGACCACCACCACTATGTACCTGGAGGACATTATAACATTAGTACTACAGAGGGACCACCACCGCTATGTACCTGGAGGACATTATAACATTAGTACTACAGAGGGACCACCACCACTATGTACCTGGAGGACATTATAACATTAGTACTACAGAGGGACCACCACCACTATGTACCTGGAGGACATTATAACATTAGTACTACAGAGGGACCACCACCACTATGTACCTGGAGGACATTATAACATTAGTACTACAGAGGGACCACCACCACTATGTACCTGGAGGACATTATAACATTAGTACTACAGAGGGACCACCACCACTATGTACCTGGAGGACATTATAACATTAGTACTACAGAGGGACCACCACCACTATGTACCTGGAGGACAATATAACATTAGTACTACAGAGGGACCACCACCACTATGTACCTGGAGGACATTATAACATTAGTACTACAGAGGGACCACCACCACTATGTACCTGGAGGACATTATAACATTAGTACTACAGAGGGACCACCACCACTATGTACCTGGAGGACATTATAACATTAGTACTACAGAGGGACCACCACCACTATGTACCTGGAGGACAATATAACATTAGTACTACAGAGGGACCACCACCACTATGTACCTGGAGGACATTATAACATTAGTACTACAGAGGGACCACCACCACTATGTACCTGGAGGACATTATAACATTAGTACTACAGAGGGACCACCACCGCTATGTACCTGGAGGACATTATAACATTAGTACTACAGAGGGACCACCACCACTATGTACCTGGAGGACATTATAACATTAGTACTACAGAGGGACCACCACCGCTATGTACCTGGAGGACATTATAACATTAGTACTACAGAGGGACCACCACCACTATGTACCTGGAGGACATTATAACATTAGTACTACAGAGGGACCACCACCACTATGTACCTGGAGGACATTATAACATTAGTACTACAGAGGGACCACCACCACTATGTACCTGGAGGACATTATAACATTAGTACTACAGAGGGACCACCACCACTATGTACCTGGAGGACATTATAACATTAGTACTACAGAGGGACCACCACCACTATGTACCTGGAGGACATTATAACATTAGTACTACAGAGGGACCACCACCGCTATGTACCTGGAGGACATTATAACATTAGTACTACAGAGGGACCACCACCACTATGTACCTGGAGGACATTATAACATTAGTACTACAGAGGGACCACCACCACTATGTACCTGGAGGACATTATAACATTAGTACTACAGAGGGACCACCACCACTATGTACCTGGAGGACATTATAACATTAGTACTACAGAGGGACCACCACCACTATGTACCTGGAGGACATTATAACATTAGTACTACAGAGGGACCACCACCACTATGTACCTGGAGGACATTATAACATTAGTACTACAGAGGGACCACCACCACTATGTACCTGGAGGACATTATAACATTAGTACTACAGAGGGACCACCACCACTATGTACCTGGAGGACATTATAACATTAGTACTACAGAGGGACCACCACCACTATGTACCTGGAGGACATTATAACATTAGTACTACAGAGGGACCACCACCACTATGTACCTGGAGGACATTATAACATTAGTACTACAGAGGGACCACCACCACTATGTACCTGGAGGACAATATAACATTAGTACTACAGAGGGACCACCACCACTATGTACCTGGAGGACATTATAACATTAGTACTACAGAGGGACCACCACCACTATGTACCTGGAGGACATTATAACATTAGTACTACAGAGGGACCACCACCACTATGTACCTGGAGGACATTATAACATTAGTACTACAGAGGGACCACCACCACTATGTACCTGGAGGACATTATAACATTACTACAGAGGGACCACCACCACTATGTACCTGGAGGACATTATAACATTAGTACTACAGAGGGACCACCACCACTATGTACCTGGAGGACATTATAACATTAGTACTACAGAGGGACCACCACCACTATGTACCTGGAGGACATTATAACATTAGTACTACAGAGGGACCACCACCACTATGTACCTGGAGGACATTATAACATTAGTACTACAGAGGGACCACCACCACTATGTACCTGGAGGACATTATAACATTAGTACTACAGAGGGACCACCACCACTATGTACCTGGAGGACATTATAACATTAGTACTACAGAGGGACCACCACCACTATGTACCTGGAGGACATTATAACATTAGTACTACAGAGGGACCACCACCACTATGTACCTGGAGGACAATATAACATTAGTACTACAGAGGGACCACCACCACTATGTACCTGGAGGACATTATAACATTAGTACTACAGAGGGACCACCACCACTATGTACCTGGAGGACATTATAACATTAGTACTACAGAGGGACCACCACCACTATGTACCTGGAGGACATTATAACATTAGTACTACAGAGGGACCACCACCACTATGTACCTGGAGGACATTATAACATTAGTACTACAGAGGGACCACCACCACTATGTACCTGGAGGACATTATAACATTAGTACTACAGAGAGACCACCACCACTATGTACCTGGAGGACATTATAACATTAGTACTACAGAGGGACCACCACCGCTATGTACCTGGAGGACATTATAACATTAGTACTACAGAGGGACCACCACCACTATGTACCTGGAGGACATTATAACATTAGTACTACAGAGGGACCACCACCACTATGTACCTGGAGGACATTATAACATTAGTACTACAGAGGGACCACCACCACTATGTACCTGGAGATTAACATTTTTGACGCAATTAATCCATGCTTTGATGACCCGCGCCGGGATAATAAATCCCATAATCCCATCGACTCTAACTAACCCCATCTGGATGGCAATAACCAACATGTGGTGGTTCTTCATTTAACTCTAACTAACCCCATCTGGATGGCAATAACCAACATGTGTTGGTTCTTAATGTCCATAAAAGGCTGTTCACAATTCACCCTTCGTCAGCCTTCTGATTGGTCCCTGACTGACCAACCAGCAGTCTCTTTCTGCCTTGTTCCGCCCTGGTTCTCACTAGTTTACGTTGAATTTGCTAAAACATCATTTCTTTGGAAAAAACTAAAAACCAAACATGATATGCCCTGCAGTCACCGCGCTTGCACCTGTGATGTTCCTTTTTACTGACACCAAGTTTAAAATAAGAATTGAATGGACAGAATATCAATATGAAGCAACTTGGAGAGAGAGGATTTTTAATTCTAGTTGTTGTGGGTTTTTCCATAGCAGGCAGAGGCTCGAGTCACATATCAACAGGGTGAGATACGCTAACCGGCTATACTGACTGATAGGCCTGTTATATGTACAGTATAGTGTGGTTGCAGTAAAGGAAGTGAACAGTACAGTATAATATTGAATACTCTGGATGCACACATGTTTGCATGCATGTACGTGTGCATGCATGTATGTGTGCATGCATGCATCGCAGCACAGAGATGCATGTTCTGGAGCCGTGCAGCTCTTGTGATGTTTTATGTAATGTTCTGTTGTGACACAAAGCAAACTTTGACCACACTACCCTCTTATCATTTAAGAGAAGATCTTTACGGCTCTAGCAGTGATTCTCAACCCGTTTAATTTCAAGGACCCCCAGTTTGACATCCATTAGTCTACGGACCCCCATTTAATGTCATCTCTATCTCTGGGACCCCCAATTTATAATGTCAAATGAATGTCAATTTAACTCTTGAGAGTGTACAAATGGAACCAAATGGACCTGTTTGGTTCCATTTGTACACTCTCAGAGTTACAGACCCATAAGGGTCCATTTGGTTCCAAACTATCATTTAGCTGGGGACCCCCTGGAACTCCCTCAAGGACCCGATGGGGGTCCCCGGGCCCCTGTGAGAGGACGTACCTGTCCACGCTGATGGCACACAGGTTGAGGATGGAGGCTGTGCACAGCAGGACATCCATGGTCATCAGGGCGTCACAGAGGTTGCTGCTCAAGGTCCAGATGCCTCCCAGGAACTGGACGGGAAATAGTTTCAGTTTATTATTTTTAATTATAAATGCAACATCATTGAATCGTATCGGATCGTATCGCCATAATAAACCAATATCTATCGTCCATGTATCGTGATTAGGGATGTGCTGACGAGACATTTTGGCCGATATCGATATCCGATATATTTAATTGCTGTTATGGTCGATAACCGATATTACCAATGTCGATATGATCTCATTCTGTATTAAGAAAATTATAATATATAAGAATAATTTTGTCCATTCTGAAAAATCCATGCAACATAACGGGGTGTCTGCACTGCAGGCTTAGGCAAGTCATATTTAACTTTAATACCTCTGTGAGCTTGTAGATCTGTTCAAGCTGTTACTTTAGGCTTGTTTATCTGTAAAGACAGACCGATTAATTAATCGGGTCTGATTGATTAATCGAACCGATGCCGATTAATCTAATAACAACTAGAATCGGCCGATACCGATGTGTTTGCCGATTAATCTCCCATCACTAATCATGATACGTATCGCATCGCTGTTAACCCATTCTGAACGGGCACCCATTTTGGTGTCAGCAACATGTTATGCTTTAGCTATTGAAAAATAGCAGATCTACAAGCTCATATCGCGCCACCGAGTGGCGCGATACGAGCTTGTAGGTCTGCTATTTTTTTTTTTAATCGAAGAACGACTGACATTTTTAGAATCTGATCTCAGGTCAGAATGGGTTCATCAGACCAGTGTGTGTCCGGTGGAAAACTCGTATGAATCTGATCTCAGGTCAGAATGGGTTAAAATGTATCGTTACACCCCTAGCACACACGCACACACACGCACACACACACACGGCCAGCAGCAGGTCGGCCACGGCCAGGCTGATGATGAAGTAGTTTGTGGCCGTCTTCAGCGAGCGCTCCGTGAGCACGCTCAGACACACCAGGACGTTTCCCAGGATGATGACGAGGATCAGAGGCACGCCCAGGACCAGCGCGGGGTAGTTGTAGTCCCTGGGCTGGTGGTTGTAGTCCCTGGGCTGGTAGTTGTAGTCCCTGGGCTGCTGGTAGTTGTAGTCCCTGGGCTGGTAGTTGTAGTCCCTGGGCTGCGGCGCAGCAGCGGGAGGAACGGCGCCCGACGACGTCACATTGTCCATGATGGAGACGGAGGCCCCGAGCTGTACTCGCCAACTACACTTAACATCTGGCAGATCAGACAGACGGGACACTTTATTTAAGCCCAATTTATTATGGTGTGAATTAACACTGAATTAACACATTCAGACAGATGGGACACTTTATTTAAGCCCAATTTATTATGGTGTGAATTAACACTGAATTAACACATTAAGACAGATGGGACACTTTATTTAAGCCCAATTTATTATGGTATGAATTAACACTGTGTGCGTGTAGATCCGTGGTGGAAACAAAGTATTTAATTGTTTTACTTCAGTAAATGTACCGATACTGCAATTTAGAACAACTTCGTTACAAGTAAAAGTACGGAATTGAAAATGTACTGAAAAAGTACAAAAGTATCGGAATCAAAATGTACTTAAAGTACTAAAAGTAAAAGTACTCAATGTGCAGAATGTGCCATTTCACAAGTTCAAAATGTGTACAAAATCTATTGAAAATAGCAGATCTACAAGCTCACAATGCGTCGCAACGATCGGCTATTTTCAACTGGCCGAATTGTATAGGGTTGAAGTGGTTAATGTATGTTTTCTGATCAAAATTGAATTGAATCTCCAAAGTAACTAAAGTAACTCAATTTTTCAAATAATTGTAGTGACGTAAAAGTACAAATCTTGCCTCTGAGATGTACTGTCTGGAATAGAAGTAAAAGTACTGGAAATTGGAAATACTCAAGTAAAGTAAAAAATACCTCAAAATTGTAGTTAAAGGAGAATTCCATACTAAAAGGCTTTCTTACCTTTCTTTGTAGTTGTTACGTCCCCACCAAAGAGGTCCAGGTGTTATTTTGTGCAAAAGCTCCTTATTGGCTATTTCCCCTACCATAAGGCCTAAATGAATTGCATTGCATTGAATGGGACTGGAATGGGGCTATGGGGTGTTGTGCTAATGAGGGCTTATGGTAGGGGAAATAGCCAATAAGGAGTTTTTGCACAAAAAAACACCTGGACCTCTTTGGTGGGGACGTAACAACTACAAAGAAAGGTAAGAAAGATAAGAAAGCATTCTAGCATGGAATTCTCCTTTAAGTGCAGTACTAATCACTGATGTAGATGCAGTATATTGTTGTGTGTTCCGCGACAGTCGTACCTTGGTGACCGGAGGTCCCGAGGCTGGTCCAGCTCACTGGGTGCGTCAGCGACAGCCGGAGGGAAGCGTGTGCGTCTAGCGTGTGCGTCAGCGACAGCCGGAGGGAAGCGTGTGCGTCTAGCGGCCAGCGGCGTGCGGTCACTGAGCTCCATGCACGCGGTCATGGTCAAAGTCGTTGGCCTGCAGTTCACAGATGACCCCCCCCCCACCCCCACCCCCGTGAATAATGACCGTCAATGTTATAAATAATACCTGCAAAATAATGGGAGTGAATTAAATATTATTTAAAACTGATAAAACAATCCAGTCTTTAACCCATTTTGAGCATGCGGAACCCCTTTTGGTGGTTACATACATTGTTATAATTTAGCTATTGGAAAAATAGCAGATCTACAAGCTCATAGCGCGCCACCGAGTGGCGCGCTATGAACTTGTAGGTCTGCTATTTTTGAAAATTTGTTAAAATCTTTCAGAACATTTTCATGATTTAGAAAACTTTTTTTTTTTTTTTCTTCGACGTCAGGCCTAAATGGGTTAAAGATCCTTATTAGTTCTGTTGGTTTCCATCGCTGTATTTGTGGCCTGTCTCTCTCTGGCATTCTTCTGTTGATACATACCGTAACCTTGGAGATATTAACCCATTCTGACCGGGCACCCATGTTGGTGTCGGCATCATGTTATGCTTTAGCTATTGAAAAATAGCAGATCTACAAGCTCATATCGCGCCACCGAGTGGCGCGATACGAGCTTGTAGGTCTGCTATTTTTGAAAAATCGAAGAACGACTGACATTTTTTTAATCTGATCTCAGGTCAGAATGGGTTCATCAGACCAGTGTGTGTCCGGCGGAAACCTCGTATGAATCTGATCTCAGGTCAGAATGGGTTAAAGTACTGTACAACCATATAGTCTTATATTGCTGGCCAGAGGTCACACATGCAGCTCCACTGGCATTTCTAACCCTTATGTTTCCATGAGAGTGAACAACATATAGAATCTGTCTTGAGAGATTATGCTGTTCCAGACACATGATTCCCTTTAATTTGTGTGATCATAAATATCAGATCAGTCTGAAGTGGGTGGTATTGTGCTTGTGCTGTGCTGTACAAGCCCTACCTTGTGTGTGTGTGTGTGTGTGTGTGTGTGTGTGTGTGTGTGTGTGTGTGTGTGTGTGTGTGTGTGTGCGTGCGCACGCGCACGCATGCTTAACAGCACTCAACGTTGTGAATAGCAGTCTAGTGGCAGATGTGCCTCTCAATAGAGAGACGTCTCTACACATCTATAACATTCTGGATTCCCGTAGAGATGTTTAATATCATGTCAAATTAGAAACTGTGTTCGAAAAATAATCAAATGAGCACCGATGGCGGGTTGAGTCATACGGGGGGGGGTGCAGTACTTAGTTTAGACCGTTTTTGGTTTAGACTAGTCATTGGTTAGACCAGTCATTAGTCCTACAACTACAACCTATCTCAAACCCTCACCCTAAACCTAACCTCCCACGGGGCAGCACACCTAAACCTAACCTCCCACGGGGGGCAGCACACCTAAACCTAACCTCCCACGGGGCAGCACACCTAAACCTAACCTCCCACGGAGCAGCACACCTAAACCTAACCTCCCACGGGGCAGCACACCTAAACCTAACCTCCCACAGGGCAACACACCTAAACCTAACCTCCCACAGGGCAACACACCTAAACCTGACCTCCCACAGGGCAGCACACCTAAACCTAACCTCCCACAGGGCAGCACACCTAAACCTAACCTCCCACAGGGCAACACACCTAAACCTGACCTCCCACAGGGCAGCACACCTAAACCTAACCTCCCACAGGGCAACACACCTAAACCTAACCTCCCACAGGGCAACACACCTAAACCTAACCTCCCACAGGGCAGCACACCTAAACCTAACCTCCCACAGGGCAACACACCTAAACCTAACCTCCCACAGGGCAACACACCTAAACCTGACCTCCCACAGGGCAGCACACCTAAACCTAACCTCCCACAGGGCAACACACCTAAACCTAACCTCCCACAGGGCAACACACCTAAACCTAACCTCCCACAGGGCAGCACACCTAAACCTAACCTCCCACAGGGCAACACACCTAAACCTAACCTCCCACAGGGCAGCACACCTAAACCTAACCTCCCACAGGGCAACACACCTAAACCTAACCTCCCACAGGGCAGCACACCTAAACCTGACCTCCCACGGGGCAGCACACCTAAACCTAACCTCCCACAGGGCAGCACACCTAAACCTGACCTCCCACAGGGCAGCACACCTAAACCTAACCTCCCACAGGGCAGCACACCTAAACCTAACCTCCCACAGGGCAACACACCTAAACCTAACCTCCCACAGGGCAGCACACCTAAACCTGACCTCCCACGGGGCAGCACACCTAAACCTAACCTCCCACAGGGCAACACACCTAAACCTAACCTCCCACAGGGCAACACACCTAAACCTGACCTCCCACAGGGCAGCACACCTAAACCTAACCTCCCACGGGGCAGCACACCTAAACCTGACCTCCCACAGGGCAGCACACCTAAACCTAACCTCCCACAGGGCAGCACACCTAAACCTGACCTCCCACAGGGCAGCACACCTAAACCTAACCTCCCACAGGGCAGCACACCTAAACCTAACCTCCCACAGGGCAACACACCTAAACCTAACCTCCCACAGGGCAGCACACCTAAACCTGACCTCCCACGGGGCAGCACACCTAAACCTGACCTCCCACAGGGCAGCACACCTAAACCTAACCTCCCACAGGGCAACACACCTAAACCTAACCTCCCACAGGGCAACACACCTAAACCTAACCTCCCACAGGGCAGCACACCTAAACCTAACCTCCCACAGGGCAACACACCTAAACCTAACCTCCCACAGGGCAACACACCTAAACCTGACCTCCCACAGGGCAGCACACCTAAACCTAACCTCCCACAGGGCAACACACCTAAACCTAACCTCCCACAGGGCAACACACCTAAACCTAACCTCCCACAGGGCAGCACACCTAAACCTAACCTCCCACAGGGCAACACACCTAAACCTAACCTCCCACAGGGCAGCACACCTAAACCTAACCTCCCACAGGGCAACACACCTAAACCTAACCTCCCACAGGGCAGCACACCTAAACCTGACCTCCCACGGGGCAGCACACCTAAACCTAACCTCCCACAGGGCAGCACACCTAAACCTGACCTCCCACAGGGCAGCACACCTAAACCTAACCTCCCACAGGGCAGCACACCTAAACCTAACCTCCCACAGGGCAACACACCTAAACCTAACCTCCCACAGGGCAGCACACCTAAACCTGACCTCCCACGGGGCAGCACACCTAAACCTAACCTCCCACAGGGCAACACACCTAAACCTAACCTCCCACAGGGCAACACACCTAAACCTGACCTCCCACAGGGCAGCACACCTAAACCTAACCTCCCACGGGGCAGCACACCTAAACCTGACCTCCCACAGGGCAGCACACCTAAACCTAACCTCCCACAGGGCAGCACACCTAAACCTGACCTCCCACAGGGCAGCACACCTAAACCTAACCTCCCACAGGGCAGCACACCTAAACCTAACCTCCCACAGGGCAACACACCTAAACCTAACCTCCCACAGGGCAGCACACCTAAACCTGACCTCCCACGGGGCAGCACACCTAAACCTAACCTCCCACAGGGCAGCACACCTAAACCTAACCTCCCACAGGGCAACACACCTAAACCTAACCTCCCACGGGGCAGCACACCTAAACCTAACCTCCCACGGGGCAGCACACCTAAACCTAACCTCCCACGGGGCAGCACACCTAAACCTAACCTTAACCAATGACTAGTCTAAACTAAGTATGCACCCCATACGGAGTATGATAGAAGAAGCATCGACTGGGCTGAGGAGAGAGAGAGAGAAGAGAGAGAATGCCGGTGACATTTCCCTCTGTGTTCCGTTTCAGAGATGTATTGTTTCATCTCCGCGTGCTGACGGGAGCATCGGTGGCATCGGGGCATCAGAGACGTTAGAAATGACTACGGTAGACAGGAGGATGAGGAGCTGTTGGAATAATGATGAAGGAGAGACGACGTGATGAGGTCAGGTGGATTCTCTACGTGTTCCATGAGAGAGGCTTAGCCCCTAGTGCACCCCTTCTAGTTCTGCATAATTTAACTCCTTCTGACCTGAGATCAGATTCATACGAGGTTTCCACCGGACACACATTGGTCTGATGAACCCATTCTGACCTGAGATCAGATTCTAAAAATGTCAGTCGTTCTTCATTTTTCAAAAAATAGCAGACCTACAAGCTTGTATCGCGCCACTCGGTGGCGCGATATGAGCTTGTAGATCTGCTATTTTTCAATAGCTAAAGCATAACATGATGCTGACACCAAAATGGGTGCCCGGTCAGAATGGGTTAACTCGTTCTGGACGTCGTGAAGCATTACGTTATACTTTCGCTGTTGGAAAAATAGCAGATCTACGAGCTTGTAGATCTGGTATTTTTGAAAAATCGTGAAAATGTGGTGCAAATCTTTGAATATATGTTCCTTCAGTCAGAGCAAATGCTTTTAAAGGACCACTTCACCACTTTTCAACCTATCATATAATAGGTCCTCACTAAAATACTGTGTCTCATAGGAGGGCTGTGGGCAGTTCAGAAACCGTCCACCAGTGACATCATCGATGGGGAATACAAGCTAATAGAAACTGCAGGCTTTCTAGTCCTGAAAAGTTGCAATGCGAAAAGCCATCGTTGTCACAATAATGAAAATCTAAACATTTTTGTAAAAGAATCTTGTTTAAAAAGAAATCTGCCTAATGATGATGTCACTGGAGGACGGTTTCTAAACTGCCCACAGCCCTCCTATGAGACACAGACTGAGTAGGAAAACAATGTGCCATTTTATCATTATTAGTGAGGACCTATTATATGAAGATAGGTTGAAAAGTGTTGAAGTGGTCCTTTAACTCAAATCTTTGCTTAACATATTTTCAGATGGGGGTCGGCGGCCAAATTCATATAATTTTTGGGGATCCTTGACTTGACATGAAATAGAGAACACTGACATAGAAACATGCGTTTTTTTCCAGAAAACCGTCTTAGAAGACATTTTATTTTAGAATCGGCCTCAGAAGACACAGATTTAGAAGACATTTTATTTTAGAATCGGCCTCAGGTCTAAATGGGTTAAGTTTTTAAAAAAGCAGTGCCTTGTGTGTGTTTGTGAATACATGTTAGCTGAAAGTATAAATTTCCCACTGGCCAGAAAGATGGAATCTTTCTGTTGTATTATTATTGCCGAGGGCAAACAGCAAGCTGTCCATCAATGTAATTTGTCATTGATATGCACTCTCACTCCATTTACTTTTCACGCAAATGCACAAGTCATTTCGATGACCCAAGACATCTCCATTGTTATGAATTCATCAATTCCCACCAGAGAGGATTCATGGCGACTTGGAATACAAGAGATGTCTCCTCTTGGCCATGATTATAATAATATCTGTTCCCATAAGCTGCCGGCAGAGATCTGTGTGATGGGCATTGCACAGTGCCGGACACAGAGGACAGGTGCTGGTGTCGCCATGTGAAATCTCATCAAAGCATTTACACTGTGAAGACGAGCAGGCCTCCCACAGCCCAGCCTGCCAGGACGCATTAAACAGCTACCGTTACGACCTGTCCGTCACGCTCAGCGCTTTAACGGACAATTAGCCAGACATGACAACAGGCTCCCAGGAAACAGAGCGCTGAGGCCAGATGAACTATACAGTATACAGTAATAAACAGAGCGCTGAGGCCAGATGAAGTATATACCGTATACAGTAATAATTGGCTACCTGCCTTCATGCCTCCCGCAGCGGAACTCTGGACGGTCCATTCACGTGTGGAAATATTCACTTTGGAGACTCGCGTTCTGCATTGTCCTGGGAGGGGGGGGGGGGGAGGGGGGACATGGGAGGGGGAGGGGGAGGGGGGGGGGGGACATGGGAGGGGGAGGGGGGGGGGGGAGGGGGGACATGGCATGTGTTAATCGTGTTGAAAAGAGTCTAAAATCTGCACAACCAGTATTATTATTATTATTATTATTATTATTACGCTCCGATATGCAGTTCTTTAATGGTTCCACACACGGAGCTGTGTGTGTGTGTGTGTGTGTGTGTGTGTGTGTGTGTGTGTGTGTGTGTGTGTGTGTGTGTGTGTGTGTGTGTGTGTGTGTGTGTGTGTGTGTGTGTGTGTGTGTGTGTGTGTGTGTGTGTGTGTGTGTGTGTGTGTGTGTGTGTGTGGGTAACTATGTGTACTATACTGTAACGCCTTGATAAACCAGGCTTTTGTAGAACCCTGTCTTTTTGATAAAAACAGGCTGTAGTAGATTCTATGGAGCGAGTGTGTTCTCTTCTATTTTATGAATTGCTGAAAAAAACAGGAGACCTGGTATCTGGAGAATAAATGACAGGTATTAAAGTAGGTCACTACAGTAGGTGATTATATTACACACCATGGAACCCGTCATGGAGTGTCAGCGAGCGCGTGGCTGCACACCTATCAATTCTTAAATTATATACTGCTCATCATCCAGCGCAGTTCAGGATGAGAGGAGGACATTTCAGAGCCTGAGCAGCTGAGCAACCATAGCAACCATAGCAACTGCCCTGCGCCCAGACAGTCCAAATGCATTTCAACTTTAGCTGCTGTTGAAAAATAGCAGATCTATACAAGCTACTTAGCGCGGCACTCGCTTGTACGTCTGCTGTTTTTGATAAAAAATCGTGAAAATGTGCCTAAAATCTTTGAATATATAATATATATTCAAAGATTTGAGGCACATTTTCACGATTTGTAATTTGTAATAATATTATTATTATTACAGAGTGAACATTTTACTGGGGGGGGGGGGTCCCGGAACAACATTTTCAGATGGGGGGGGGGGGGGGGGGGCAGAGGCATGTCATTTTTCTGGTCCTTGACATGAAATATTGAGCACCACTGATATAGAAACATACAGTAGGTATTTCAGAAAGATTTCAGGATTTTTAAGACATTTTTTATTTATTTCATAAGGCCTAAATGGGTTAATTTGAGTATCTTCCCACCCAGGACTCTTTCGGGACCTGAATTAGATAACAGACAGACGGACAAACGGAGGGTTCCGTTGAGCTTTGCTGGACATATTTCAAATGTGTGTGTTTTATTTTCAAGTGAGAACTAGAAAAAGTGCCCTTCTGGGCACAGGTCTCCACCAGGATAGGAATGTAGGACATTGCAGCTTGCCTTCATCTGGTGGTTGGATAAAAGGGCAACAAAAGTAAACACACGGACGGAGTGCAAAACATACTCTCCCCCCATGCCTTCGGCCTGGTGGAGACAATTATAGCTGTATTTAATTACTATTTACTTAGTGATTTGACATCAGGATGTCATTATAAATGCCCAGTCTCTGTTTTTGACATTTACCTTCGGTCACAAAGATGACCTTTACCTTGTTATGTTTAATGTTTGTTAATGTTAATGTTTAATGGAAACATGGCATAAGATTAGTTAGTCACAAAGATGACCTTTACCTTAATGTTTAATGGAAACATGGCATAAGATTAGTTAGTCACAAAGATGACCTTTACCTTAATGTTTGATGGAAACATGGCATAAGATTAGTTAGTCACAAAGATGACCTTTACCTTAATGTTTAATGGAAACATGGCATAAGATTAGTTAGTCACAAAGATGACCTTTACCTTAATGTTTAATGGAAACATGGCATAAGATTAGTTAGTCACAAAGATGACCTTTACCTTAATGTTTAATGGAAACATGGCATAAGATTAGTTAGTCACAAAGATGACCTTTACCTTAATGTTTAATGGAAACATGGCATAAGATTAGTTAGTCACAAAGATGACCTTTACCTTAATGTTTAATGGAAACATGGCATAAGATTAGTTAGTCACAAAGATGACCTTTACCTTAATGTTTAATGGAAACATGGCATAAGATTAGTTAGTCACAAAGATGACCTTTACCTTAATGTTTAATGGAAACATGGCATAAGATTAGTTAGTCACAAAGATGACCTTTACCTTAATGTTTAATGGAAACATGGCATAAGATTAGTTAGTCACAAAGATGACCTTTACCTTAATGTTTAATGGAAACATGGCATAAGATTAGTTAGTCACAAAGATGACCTTTACCTTAATGTTTAATGGAAACATGGCATAAGATTAGTTAGTCACAAAGATGACCTTTACCTTAATGTTTAATGGAAACATGGCATAAGATTAGTTAGTCACAAAGATGACCTTTACCTTAATGTTTAATGGAAACATGGCATAAGATTAGTTAGTCACAAAGATGACCTTTACCTTAATGTTTGATGGAAACATGGCATAAGATTAGTTAGTCACAAAGATGACCTTTACCTTAATGTTTAATGGAAACATGGCATAAGATTAGTTAGTCACAAAGATGACCTTTACCTTAATGTTTGATGGAAACATGGCATAAGATTAGTTAGTCACAAAGATGACCTTTACCTTAATGTTTGATGGAAACATGGCATAAGATTAGTTAGTCACAAAGATGACCTTTACCTTAATGTTTAATGGAAACATGGCATAAGATTAGTTAGTCACAAAGATGACCTTTACCTTAATGTTTGATGGAAACATGGCATAAGATTAGTTAGTCACAAAGATGACCTTTACCTTAATGTTTAATGGAAACATGGCATAAGATTAGTTAGTCACAAAGATGACCTTTACCTTAATGTTTAATGGAAACATGGCATAAGATTAGTTAGTCACAAAGATGACCTTTACCTTAATGTTTGATGGAAACATGGCATAAGATTAGTTAGTCACAAAGATGACCTTTACCTTAATGTTTAATGGAAACATGGCATAAGATTAGTTAGTCACAAAGATGACCTTTACCTTAATGTTTAATGGAAACATGGCATAAGATTAGTTAGTCACAAAGATGACCTTTACCTTAATGTTTGATGGAAACATGGCATAAGATTAGTTAGTCACAAAGATGACCTTTACCTTAATGTTTAATGGAAACATGGCATAAGATTAGTTAGTCACAAAGATGACCTTTACCTTAATGTTTAATGGAAACATGGCATAAGATTAGTTAGTCACAAAGATGACCTTTACCTTAATGTTTAATGGAAACATGGCATAAGATTAGTTAGTCACAAAGATGACCTTTACCTTAATGTTTAATGGAAACATGGCATAAGATTAGTTAGTCACAAAGATGACCTTTACCTTAATGTTTAATGGAAACATGGCATAAGATTAGTTAGTCACAAAGATGACCTTTACCTTAATGTTTAATGGAAACATGGCATAAGATTAGTTAGTCACAAAGATGACCTTTACCTTAATGTTTGATGGAAACATGGCATAAGATTAGTTAGTCACAAAGATGACCTTTACCTTAATGTTTAATGGAAACATGGCATAAGATTAGTTAGTCACAAAGATGACCTTTACCTTAATGTTTGATGGAAACATGGCATAAGATTAGTTAGTCACAAAGATGACCTTTACCTTAATGTTTAATGGAAACATGGCATAAGATTAGTTAGTCACAAAGATGACCTTTACCTTAATGTTTGATGGAAACATGGCATAAGATTAGTTAGTCACAAAGATGACCTTTACCTTAATGTTTAATGGAAACATGGCATAAGATTAGTTAGTCACAAAGATGACCTTTACCTTAATGTTTAATGGAAACATGGCATAAGATTAGTTAGTCACAAAGATGACCTTTACCTTAATGTTTGATGGAAACATGGCATAAGATTAGTTAGTCACAAAGATGACCTTTACCTTAATGTTTAATGGAAACATGGCATAAGATTAGTTAGTCACAAAGATGACCTTTACCTTAATGTTTGATGGAAACATGGCATAAGATTAGTTAGTCACAAAGATGACCTTTACCTTAATGTTTAATGGAAACATGGCATAAGATTAGTTAGTCACAAAGATGACCTTTACCTTAATGTTTAATGGAAACATGGCATAAGATTAGTTAGTCACAAAGATGACCTTTACCTTAATGTTTGATGGAAACATGGCATAAGATTAGTTAGTCACAAAGATGACCTTTACCTTAATGTTTAATGGAAACATGGCATAAGATTAGTTAGTCACAAAGATGACCTTTACCTTAATGTTTAATGGAAACATGGCATAAGATTAGTTAGTCACAAAGATGACCTTTACCTTAATGTTTAATGGAAACATGGCATAAGATTAGTTAGTCACAAAGATGACCTTTACCTTAATGTTTAATGGAAACATGGCATAAGATTAGTTAGTCACAAAGATGACCTTTACCTTAATGTTTAATGGAAACATGGCATAAGATTAGTTAGTCACAAAGATGACCTTTACCTTAATGTTTAATGGAAACATGGCATAAGATTAGTTAGTCACAAAGATGACCTTTACCTTAATGTTTAATGGAAACATGGCATAAGATTAGTTAGTCACAAAGATGACCTTTACCTTAATGTTTAATGGAAACATGGCATAAGATTAGTTAGTCACAAAGATGACCTTTACCTTAATGTTTAATGGAAACATGGCATAAGATTAGTTAGTCACAAAGATGACCTTTACCTTAATGTTTAATGGAAACATGGCATAAGATTAGTTAGTCACAAAGATGACCTTTACCTTAATGTTTAATGGAAACATGGCATAAGATTAGTTAGTCACAAAGATGACCTTTACCTTAATGTTTGATGGAAACATGGCATAAGATTAGTTAGTCACAAAGATGACCTTTACCTTAATGTTTAATGGAAACATGGCATAAGATTAGTTAGTCACAAAGATGACCTTTACCTTAATGTTTGATGGAAACATGGCATAAGATTAGTTAGTCACAAAGATGACCTTTACCTTAATGTTTGATGGAAACATGGCATAAGATTAGTTAGTCACAAAGATGACCTTTACCTTAATGTTTAATGGAAACATGGCATAAGATTAGTTAGTCACAAAGATGACCTTTACCTTAATGTTTGATGGAAACATGGCATAAGATTAGTTAGTCACAAAGATGACCTTTACCTTAATGTTTAATGGAAACATGGCATAAGATTAGTTAGTCACAAAGATGACCTTTACCTTAATGTTTAATGGAAACATGGCATAAGATTAGTTAGTCACAAAGATGACCTTTACCTTAATGTTTAATGGAAACATGGCATAAGATTAGTTAGTCACAAAGATGACCTTTACCTTAATGTTTAATGGAAACATGGCATAAGATTAGTTAGTCACAAAGATGACCTTTACCTTAATGTTTAATGGAAACATGGCATAAGATTAGTTAGTCACAAAGATGACCTTTACCTTAATGTTTAATGGAAACATGGCATAAGATTAGTTAGTCACAAAGATGACCTTTACCTTAATGTTTAATGGAAACATGGCATAAGATTAGTTAGTCACAAAGATGACCTTTACCTTAATGTTTAATGGAAACATGGCATAAGATTAGTTAGTCACAAAGATGACCTTTACCTTAATGTTTAATGGAAACATGGCATAAGATTAGTTAGTCACAAAGATGACCTTTACCTTAATGTTTAATGGAAACATGGCATAAGATTAGTTAGTCACAAAGATGACCTTTACCTTAATGTTTAATGGAAACATGGCATAAGATTAGTTAGTCACAAAGATGACCTTTACCTTAATGTTTAATGGAAACATGGCATAAGATTAGTTAGTCACAAAGATGACCTTTACCTTAATGTTTAATGGAAACATGGCATAAGATTAGTTAGTCACAAAGATGACCTTTACCTTAATGTTTGATGGAAACATGGCATAAGATTAGTTAGTCACAAAGATGACCTTTACCTTAATGTTTGATGGAAACATGGCATAAGATTAGTTAGTCACAAAGATGACCTTTACCTTAATGTTTAATGGAAACATGGCATAAGATTAGTTAGTCACAAAGATGACCTTTACCTTAATGTTTAATGGAAACATGGCATAAGATTAGTTAGTCACAAAGATGACCTTTACCTTAATGTTTAATGGAAACATGGCATAAGATTAGTTAGTCACAAAGATGACCTTTACCTTAATGTTTAATGGAAACATGGCATAAGATTAGTTGCTACAGCTTTGAGCCCTTTGTTTATGTCTATGCTAACCACCTGTCCAATCAGTGGTGGAAAGTAACTAAGTACTTTTACTCAAGTACTGTACTTAGTAAAATGTTGAGGTATTTGTACTTTACTTGAGTTTTTCCAATTTCCAATACTTTTACTTTACTCCACTACAATTATTTGAAAACTTTAGTTACTAGTTACTAGTTAGCGTCTGGTGAGCATACCAGAAGACCAGGATTCTGACTAGGAAATTAGGGACCCCTAATTTAACATAAGATGAGTGTTATTATAGTCCTAATAAACCCCAGGTAATTATATCTGGCCACAAAAAGATCACAGGATCTACTGAATGTGAAGGTAGCCTACTGGGAGGAAGCCACACTGTGTCATAGGATCTACTGAATGTGAAGGTAGCCTACTGGGGGGAAGCCACACTGTGTGTCATAGGATCTACTGAATGTGAAGGTAGCCTACTGGGGGGAAGCCACACTGTGTGTCATAGGATCTACTGAATGTGAAGGTAGCCTACTGGGGGGAAGCCACACTGTGTGTCATAGGATCTACTGAATGTGAAGGTAGCCTACTGGGGGGAAGCCACACTGTGTGTCATAGGATCTACTGAATGTGAAGGTAGCCTACTGGGGGGAAGCCACACTGTGTGTCATAGGATCTACTGAATGTGAAGGTAGCCTACTGGGGGGAAGCCACACTGTGTGTCATAGGCTCAATGTCGGTTTCACACATTCAGTAGATCTCGTGATCTTTTGTGGCATCTTTTGTGGCATTACTGGCCAGGCCAGTAATGGATTTGGACAGGCCTGGACAGCCTGCCCTCGCCTTATTGTAGATACGCCTCTGGGTAAAGGTATAGAGAGACGTTGAGTCGGGGAAATCAAATTAAGATGATGAGTTCAGCTCCTGAACTAAATTAGCTGTGATTACCAGCTGTGATGACCAGCTGTGTCAACAGCTGCCTAAAGGGCCTTTGCAAATGTGAAGTGAGGAACGCAGGCGATGTTGCCTGGATCAACCACAGGTCTCCTCCAGGTCTGCTGAAGAGCGGCGCCACAACGCACGCGTAAAAACAAAAAAGCTGGTCCCGTGAACAAATGCACGGGACCACGCTCACGTAAATACGCTTGCGTTGTCGCACCGTGACTTCTCCGAGCAAATACGCAGCTCTCATTGAAAATGAACTATAGGCTTGTTTTATCGCTTCACGTTACGGGTTTTCCGCCGTAGTCTGAAAACCCACCTTTTAGCAGATAGCATTTCTGTTGGCTTAGATAGCATCTGATACAGACTTATAGCATGTTATGTAGACAGCACTATAATTGCATTATAGTCATAGCACGCCATAGTACATATGTATAGCATAGTAGTATATATATATATATATATATATAGTTTATATGTATAGTCTCATAATATAGATATTCCACTGTTACTTTCTTAGCTTACGCATGTTTTATGATAAATGCTTTTGTGATGTATTCCCATGCTTTTGTTCTTGCTTAATGTAAGTCGCTCTGGATTAAGAGCGTCTGCTAAATGCCTAAATTGTAAATTGTAAAGTCCCTTGAGAGTGGTTTTGGGGTTGAAGCAACAGTTACATCACCATGAGAGGAAACCTGCCAGATGAATGGAAACGCCATACTAGTAGTAATAATCTCAGAATAATCATTTTATTCTGAGACTCATATTCTTTCTGACTAAAACTTTCCTCATGGCCACAATTAGCTGATCTCATCTCGCAGACATTCTTCTTCTTCGCCTTCAGGTCTGTTTATACTATGTATGCATCAGTGTTGTTTTTGTCGACTAAAACTAAGACGAAAAATGTTCGTCGACTACCTTTTTTCACTGACGAAAACTAAATGGAAACGACTAAAACTAAGACAATATATATCGACAATTTCGTCATGAAATAAAAAAGTGGACAAGAGTCGTTTTACACTTGGTTGCATGCTGAAAATAGCCGATCTACTGTAGATCGGCTATTTTCAGCAAGTATACAATCTGCCATTACGATGGCATCAAGGCCCGCCAAAACACATTTTAGTCGACTAAGGCCTCTTTTAGACGGGGACCATCTCCATATAACACGTCAAAGTCCCGTTGCGTTCTCATTTATTCTTACCCTTTACATGAGAACGCACACGTTATGATATGATGTGCTATTTTGCTATACTGTCGCTAGGTGGCGATAACGGGCTGCCAAATAGACAGGTCACCCACGTACAAGAAGAAGAAACCTTCACGCAAGCCTGCGCAACACGGCTCTGGGTGCGCCACGGGATGGTATATATTGTATAATACATTAGGCTACATAAACGCTGCTGCCGCGGCTGCCGTCTATCACAAGGCTTTTTATTTACATCATGGTTTTACATTCAACATCGCTGATGAGCAGCACTTTGTAGGCGAGGAGGGAGGCTTGTTCAGGAACTCCATTATATCATAATGATATGGCTCTGCATCAATGTAATAAACATATGCGCTGTGAGCCAACGTGAGCCATGATGTCATAAGTTTTGCGGATTCACCGTTTTGCCTGTTTATATGGAGACCATAGGATACGGCGTTCTCAAAGATTTCCACTCTGGGAGGCAGTTTCACTTCGATGCGTTTTCACCTCCTGAGAACACCGTTCTCGTCTAAATGACAGCGCTAAACGGTACTTTATTTTGCCGTTTTTTATGAACACCATCCTCGTGTAAATAGCACCTAAATCACCTGTAGATTTAGTCGACTAAAATTGCATGACATTTAGTCGACTAACACTAATACATTCCAGGTGACTAAAATGTGACTAAAACTAAGTGAAAACTATTCAAGAGACTATGACTAAAACTAAAATAGAAATTTGCTGCCAAAAACAACACTGGTATGTAATGTATGTATAGCGCACGTCACAGATCACCTTCATTCCTCGTATTACCATATATAGCCTAAGCTTATTTTGGCTCTGCAAAATAAACTTTGGCTTCAGCCTAGACCTTCTCCGTTCCACATCTTTGTAATAACATAAATGCAAACGATGACGTTTACCATGTAACTGTACAGCAGGGGTCTGCGACCTTTTTTAAATGAAGTGCCATGTTTTTATTTTCTAGATCGTCAGTGTGCCATATCAACATTAATTCATTGTAATGACACCACAGGAAAAATTCCAACATATTTTTCTTGTCAACAAATTTAAATATTTTCTTTCACGTTGTTATAATGATCATTAGACTAAGCCAGGGCAGAGTTCAGTTTTAATGAATGTAGAATGCAGGATGTAATTTACACACTAATGTGAGGGACTTCATTTATTTGACTGCATTTATTTAAATAGTTTATTTAAAACCAAAAATACTCTCTCACACACTTGCCAGTGTGCCAGTGATCACCCTCCTTTGTGCCAATGTTGGCACTGGTGCCTAAGGTTGCCTACCCCTGCTGTACAGCACCGAAATGATCCATTCACTCATTCATATCGTTGCCGTCAAGGTGAAAACTAGTTTTTTTCCAAAACGGTTACTTTTCAGGATTCAAATAAAAGAGTAAATACCAGAAAATAGCCGATCTACACGCTTGAGCTTGTAGATCAGCTATTTCTGCTGCTTCTGTGCGACACTGTGGTGCGGCAAAGTAGGAAAATAAGTTTAACCCATTCTGACCTGAGATCAGATTCATATGAGGTTTCCACTGGACACACACTGGTCTGATTAACCCATTCTGACCTGAGATCAGATTCTAAAAATGTCAGTCGTTCTTCAATTTTTTTCAAAAATAGCAGACCTACAAGCTCGTATCGCGCCACTCGGTGGCTCGATATGAGCTTGTAGATCTGCTATTTTTAAATAGCTAAAGCATAACGTAATGCTAACACCAAAATGGGTTCCCGTATAGAATGGGTTAAATATAGAGATGAGATGTTTCTGCCAAGATTTGACAGATCAGACACAGAATGGGTTTCAAGTTGTTAAATAATTTCTCTTTTTGTTGAATACATTTTATTTGAGAACTTCATCACAAAGTCTGTGTTTAAGCAGTTTGAGAACATCGTTACACTTAAAGCCACATTAAGGGAGTTATAAAAAATTAAAAAAGATCAATCAAGCAAGCAGTCCTAAAATGGAATTATTAGACATAGAATTGCAAATGAGGGATGTGCTGTTTATGCTAATTAGGCCAAGATGAATTCCACTCATCCCACCAAAAAAACAAACATTTAGTGATTCATAGGTTTCCCCTATTGATCACTTAAACATTTAGTGATTCATAGGTTTCCCCTATTGATCACTTGAAACATTTAGACTTCTATAGCGTTGAGACGGCACAGGAAAATTCACGCACAACAAGACACACTTATGATCTACTGTATGTGGGACGAGCACTATTAAACCATTTAGACCTGAAAGAAAACTCTTTTTCTATCTG
>NC_139714.1:37611810-37821810 GCF_964188405.1 Protomyctophum parallelum
GAGAGAGAGACAGCGAGAGAGAGAGAGAGAGAGCGAGCGCGAGCGCGAGAGCGAGAGACAGAGACAGAGAGAGAGAGAGAGAGAGAGAGAGCGAGAGCGAGAGAGAGCGAGAGCGCGAGAGAGAGCGAGAGAGCGAGAGCGAGAGAGAGCGCGAGAGAGAGCGAGAGAGCGAGAGCGAGAGAGAGAGAGCGCGAGAGCGAGCTCTCTCTCTATCCATCGCTCTCTATCCATCGCTCTCTCTCTATCCATCGCTCTCTCTATCCATCGCTCTCTCTCTATCCATCGCTCTCTATCTATCCATCGCTCTCTCTCTATCCATCGCTCTCTCTCTATCCATCGCTCTCTCTCTATCCATCGCTGTCTCTCTATCCATCGCTCTCTCTCTATCCATCGCTCTCTCTCTATCCATCGCTCTCTCTCTATCCATCGCTCTCTCTCTATCCATCGCTCTCTCTCTATCCATCGCTCTCTCTCTATCCATCGCTCTCTCTCTATCCATCGCTCTCTCTCTATCCATCGCTCTCTCTCTATCCATCGCTCTCTCTCTATCCATCGCTCTCTCTCTATCCATCGCTCTCTCTCTATCCATCGCTCTCTCTCTATCCATCGCTCTCTCTCTATCCATCGCTCTCTCTCTATCCATCGCTCTCTCTCTATCCATCGCTCTCTCTCTATCCATCGCTCTCTATCCATCGCTCTCTCTCTATCCATCGCTCTCTATCCATCGCTCTCTCTCTATCCATCGCTGTCTCTCTATCCATCGCTCTCTCTCTATCCATCGCTCTCTATCTATCCATCGCTCTCTCTCTATCCATCGCTCTCTCTCTATCCATCGCTCTCTCTCTATCCATCGCTCTCTCTCTATCCATCGCTCTCTCTCTATCCATCGCTCTCTCTCTATCCATCGCTCTCTCTATCCATCGCTCTCTATCTATCCATCGCTCTCTCTCTATCCATCGCTCTCTCTCTATCCATCGCTCTCTCTCTATCCATCGCTCTCTCTCTATCCATCGCTCTCTCTCTATCCATTGCTCTCTCTCTATCCATCGCTCTCTCTCTATCCATCGCTCTCTATCCATCGCTCTCTCTCTATCCATCGCTGTCTCTCTATCCATCGCTCTCTCTCTATCCATCGCTCTCTATCTATCCATCGCTCTCTCTCTATCCATCGCTCTCTCTATCCATCGCTCTCTCTCTATCCATCGCTCTCTCTCTATCCATCGCTCTCTCTCTATCCATCGCTCTCTATCCATCGCTCTCTCTCTATCCATCGCTCTCTCTCTATCCATCGCTCTCTCTCTATCCATCGCTCTCTCTATCCATCGCTCTCTCTCTATCCATCGCTCTCTCTCTATCCATCGCTCTCTCTCTATCCATCGCTCTCTCTATCCATCGCTCTCTATCTATCCATCGCTCTCTATCTATCCATCGCTCTCTCTCTATCCATCGCTCTCTCTCTATCCATCTCTCTCTATCCATCGCTCTCTATCCATCGCTCTCTCTCTATCCATCGCTCTCTCTCTATCCATCGCTCTCTCTCTATCCATCGCTCTCTCTCTATCCATCGCTCTCTCTCTATCCATCGCTCTCTCTCTATCCATCGCTCTCTCTCTATCCATCGCTCTCTATCCATCGCTCTCTCTCTATCCATCGCTCTCTCTCTATCCATCGCTCTCTCTCTATCCATCGCTCTCTCTCTATCCATCGCTCTCTCTCTATCCATCGCTCTCTCTCTATCCATCGCTCTCTATCCATCACTCTCTATCTATCCATCGCTCTCTCTCTATCCATCGCTCTCTCTCTATCCATCGCTCTCTCTCTATCCATCGCTCTCTATCCATCGCTCTCTCTCTATCCATCGCTCTCTCTCTATCCATCGCTCTCTATCCATCGCTCTCTATCCATCGCTCTCTCTCTATCCATCGCTTTTTTCGCCATCGCTTTTTTTCGCCATAGCTTTTTTGGCCATCGCTTTTTTGGCCATCGCTTTTTTGGCCATCGCTTTTTTGGCCATCGCTTTTTTGGCCATCGCTTTATTCGCCATCGCTTTTTTTTGCCATCGCTTTTTTCGCCATCGCTTTTTTTTGCCATCGCTTTTTTCGCCATCGCTTTTTTCGCCATCGCTTTTTTTCGCATCGCTTTTTCGCCATCGCTTTTTTCGCCATCGCTTTTTTCGCCATCGCTTTTTTTTCGCCATCGCTTTTTTTTCGCCATCGCTTTTTTGGCCATCGCTTTTTTGGCCATCGCTTTTTTGGCCATCGCTTTTTTGGCCATCGCTTTTTTGGCCATCGCTTTTTTGGCCATCGCTTTATTCGCCATCGCTTTTTTTTGCCATCGCTTTTTTCGCCATCGCTTTTTTTCGCATCGCTTTTTCGCCATCGCTTTTTTTCGCCATCGCTTTTTTCGCCATCGCTTTTTTCGCCATCGCTTTTTTGGCCATCGCTTTTTCCGGCTTTTTTGGCCATCGCTTTTTCGCCATCGCTTTTTTCGCCATCGCTTTTTTCGCCATCGCTTTTTCGCCATCGCTTTTTTTTGCCATCGCTTTTTTCGCCATCGCTTTTTTCGCCATCGCTTTTTTGGCCATCGCTTTTTTGGCCATCGCTTTATTCGCCATCGCTTTTTTTTGCCATCGCTTTTTTCGCCATCGCTTTTTTTCGCATCGCTTTTTCGCCATCGCTTTTTCGCCATCGCTTTTTTTCGCCATCGCTTTTTTCGCCATCGCTTTTTTCGCCATCGCTTTTTTCGGCTTTTTTGGCCATCGCTTTTTCGCCATCGCTTTTTTCGCCATCGCTTTTTTCTCTCTATCCATCGCTCTCTCTCTATCCATCGCTCTCTCTCTATCCATCGCTCTCTCTCTATCCATCGCTCTCTCTCTATCCATCGCTCTCTCTCTATCCATCGCTCTCTCTCTATCCATCGCTCTCTCTCTATCCATCGCTCTCTCTCTATCCATCGCTCTCTCTCTTTTTTTTGCCATCGCTTTTTTCGCCATCGCTTTTTTCGCCATCGCTTTTTTTCGCCATCGCTTTTTTGGCCATCGCTTTTTTGGCCATCGCTTTTTTGGCCATCGCTTTTTTGGCCATCGCTTTTTTGGCCATCGCTTTATTCGCCATCGCTTTTTTTTGCCATCGCTTTTTTCGCCATCGCTTTTTTTCGCATCGCTTTTTCGCCATCGCTTTTTCGCCATCGCTTTTTTTCGCCATCGCTTTTTTCGCCATCGCTTTTTTCGCCATCGCTTTTTTCGCCATCGCTTTTTTCGGCTTTTTTGGCCATCGCTTTTTCGCCATCGCTTTTTTCGCCATCGCTTTTTTCGCCATCGCTTTTTCGCCATCGCTTTTTTTTGCCATCGCTTTTTTCGCCATCGCTTTTTTGGCCATCGCTTTTTCGCCATCGCTTTTTTTCGCCATCGCTTTTTTCGCCATCGCTTTTTTCGCCATCGCTTTTTTCGGCTTTTTTGGCCATCGCTTTTTCGCCATCGCTTTTTTCGCCATCGCTTTTTTCTCTATCCATCGCTCTCTCTCTATCCATCGCTCTCTCTCTATCCATCGCTCTCTCTCTATCCATCGCTCTCTCTCTATCCATCGCTCTCTCTCTATCCATCGCTCTCTCTCTATCCATCGCTCTCTCTCTATCCATCGCTCTCTCTCTATCCATCGCTCTATATCCATCGCTCTCTCTCTATCCATCGCTCTCTCTCTATCCATCGCTCTCTCTCTATCCATCGCTCTCTCTCTATCCATCGCTCTCTCTCTATCCATCGATCTCTATCCATCGCTCTCTCTCTATCCATCGCTCTCTATCCATCGCTCTCTCTCTATCCATCGCTCTCTATCCATCGCTCTCTCTCTATCCATCGCTCTCTCTCTATCCATCGCTCTCTCTCTATCCATCGCTCTCTCTCTATCCATCGCTCTCTCTCTATCCATCGCTCTCTCTCTATCCATCGCTCTCTCTCTATCCATCGCTCTCTCTCTATCCATCGCTCCCTCTCTATCCATCGCTCTCTCTCTATCCATCGCTCTCTCTATCCATCGCTCTCTCTCTATCCATCGCTCTCTCTATCCATCGCTCTCTCTCTATCCATCGCTCTCTCTATCCATCGCTCTCTCTCTATCCATCGCTCTCTCTCTATCCATCGCTCTCTCTCTATCCATCGCTCTCTCTCTATCCATCGCTCTCTCTCTATCCATCGCTCTCTCTCTATCCATCGCTCTCTCTCTATCCATCGCTCTCTATCCATCGCTCTCTCTCTATCCATCGCTCTCTCTCTATCCATCGCTCTCTCTCTATCCATCGCTCTCTATCCATCGCTCTCTCTCTATCCATCGCTCTCTCTCTATCCATCGCTCTCTCTCTATCCATCGCTCTCTCTCTATCCATCGCTCTCTCTCTATCCATCGCTCTCTCTCTATCCATCGCTCTCTATCCATCACTCTCTCTCTATCCATCGCTCTCTCTCTATCCATCGCTCTCTCTCTATCCATCGCTCTCTCTCTATCCATCGCTCTCTCTCTATCCATCGCTCTCTCTCTATCCATCGCTCTCTCTCTATCCATCGCTCTCTATCCATCGCTCTCTCTCTATCCATCGCTCTCTCTCTATCCATCGCTCTCTATCCATCGCTCTCTATCCATCGCTCTCTATCCATCGCTCTCTATCCATCGCTCTCTCTCTATCCATCGCTTTTTTCGCCATCGCTTTTTTTCGCCATAGCTTTTTTGGCCATCGCTTTTTTGGCCATCGCTTTTTTGGCCATCGCTTTTTTGGCCATCGCTTTTTTGGCCATCGCTTTATTCGCCATCGCTTTTTTTTGTCATCGCTTTTTTCGCCATCGCTTTTTTTTGCCATCGCTTTTTTTGCCATCGCTTTTTTCGCCATCGCTTTTTTTCGCATCGCTTTTTCGCCATCGCTTTTTCGCCATCGCTTTTTTTCGCCATCGCTTTTTTCGCCATCGCTTTTTTCGCCATCGCTTTTTTCGCCATCGCTTTTTTCGGCTTTTTTGGCCATCGCTTTTTCGCCATCGCTTTTTTCGCCATCGCTTTTTTCGCCATCGCTTTTTCGCCATCGCTTTTTTTTGCCATCGCTTTTTTCGCCATCGCTTTTTTGGCCATCGCTTTTTTGGCCATCGCTTTTTTGGCCATCGCTTTATTCGCCATCGCTTTTTTTTGCCATCGCTTTTTTCGCCATCGCTTTTTTTCGCATCGCTTTTTCGCCATCGCTTTTTCGCCATCGCTTTTTTTCGCCATCGCTTTTTTCGCCATCGCTTTTTTCGCCATCGCTTTTTTCGGCTTTTTTGGCCATCGCTTTTTCGCCATCGCTTTTTTCGCCATCGCTTTTTTCTCTATCCATCGCTCTCTCTCTATCCATCGCTCTCTCTCTATCCATCGCTCTCTCTCTATCCATCGCTCTCTCTCTATCCATCGCTCTCTCTCTATCCATCGCTCTCTCTCTATCCATCGCTCCCTCTCTATCCATCGCTCTCTCTCTATCCATCGCTCTCTCTCTATCCATCGCTCTCTCTCTATCCATCGCTCTCTCTCTATCCATCGCTCTCTCTCTATCCATCGCTCTCTCTCTATCCATCGCTCTCTCTCTATCCATCGCTCTATATCCATCGCTCTCTCTCTATCCATCGCTCTCTCTCTATCCATCGCTCTCTCTCTATCCATCGCTCTCTCTCTATCCATCGCTCTCTCTCTATCCATCGATCTCTATCCATCGCTCTCTCTCTATCCATCGCTCTCTATCCATCGCTCTCTCTCTATCCATCGCTCTCTATCCATCGCTCTCTCTCTATCCATCGCTCTCTCTCTATCCATCGCTCTCTCTCTATCCATCGCTCTCTCTCTATCCATCGCTCTCTCTCTATCCATCGCTCTCTCTCTATCCATCGCTCTCTCTCTATCCATCGCTCTCTCTCTATCCATCGCTCTCTCTCTATCCATCGCTCCCTCTCTATCCATCGCTCTCTCTCTATCCATCGCTCTCTCTATCCATCGCTCTCTCTCTATCCATCGCTCTCTCTATCCATCGCTCTCTCTCTATCCATCGCTCTCTCTCTATCCATCGCTCTCTCTCTATCCATCGCTCTCTCTCTATCCATCGCTCTCTCTCTATCCATCGCTCTCTCTCTATCCATCGCTCTCTCTCTATCCATCGCTCTCTATCCATCGCTCTCTCTCTATCCATCGCTCTCTCTCTATCCATCGCTCTCTCTCTATCCATCGCTCTCTATCCATCGCTCTCTCTCTATCCATCGCTCTCTCTCTATCCATCGCTCTCTCTCTATCCATCGCTCTCTCTCTATCCATCGCTCTCTCTCTATCCATCGCTCTCTATCCATCACTCTCTCTCTATCCATCGCTCTCTCTCTATCCATCGCTCTCTCTCTATCCATCGCTCTCTCTCTATCCATCGCTCTCTCTCTATCCATCGCTCTCTCTCTATCCATCGCTCTCTATCCATCGCTCTCTCTCTATCCATCGCTCTCTCTCTATCCATCGCTCTCTCTCTATCCATCGCTCTCTCTCTATCCATCGCTCTCTCTCTATCCATCGCTCTCTCTCTATCCATCGCTCTCTATCCATCGCTCTCTCTCTATCCATCGCTCTCTCTCTATCCATCGCTCTCTATCCATCGCTCTCTATCCATCGCTCTCTATCCATCGCTCTCTATCCATCGCTCTCTCTCTATCCATCGCTTTTTTCGCCATCGCTTTTTTTCGCCATAGCTTTTTTGGCCATCGCTTTTTTGGCCATCGCTTTTTTGGCCATCGCTTTTTTGGCCATCGCTTTTTTGGCCATCGCTTTATTCGCCATCGCTTTTTTTTGTCATCGCTTTTTTCGCCATCGCTTTTTTTTGCCATCGCTTTTTTCGCCATCGCTTTTTTCGCCATCGCTTTTTTTCGCATCGCTTTTTCGCCATCGCTTTTTTCGCCATCGCTTTTTTCGCCATCGCTTTTTTTTCGCCATCGCTTTTTTTTCGCCATCGCTTTTTTTTCGCCATCGCTTTTTTTGCCATCGCTTTTTTGGCCATCGCTTTTTTCGCCATCGCTTTTTTTTTCGCCATCGCTTTTTTTTGCCATCGCTTTTTTCACCATCGCTTTTTTTCGCCATCGCTTTTTTGGCCATCGCTTTTTTGGCCATCGCTTTTTTTCGCATCGCTTTTTCGCCATTGCTTTTTTCGCCATCGCTTTTTTCGCCATCGCTTTTTTTTGCCATCGCTTTTTTCGCCATCGCTTTTTTCGCCATCGCTTTTTTCGCCATCGCTTTTTTTCGCCATCGCTTTTTTGGCCATCGCTTTTTTTGCCATCGCTTTTTTGGCCATCGCTTTTTTGGCCATCGCTTTTTTGGCCATCGCTTTTTTGGCCATCGCTTTATTCGCCATCGCTTTTTTTTGCCATCGCTTTTTTCGCCATCGCTTTTTTTCGCATCGCTTTTTCGCCATCGCTTTTTCGCCATCGCTTTTTCCGCCATCGCTTTTTTCGCCATCGCTTTTTTCGGCTTTTTTGGCCATCGCTTTTTCGCCATCGCTTTTTTCGCCATCGCTTTTTTCGCCATCGCTTTTTCGCCATCGCTTTTTTTTGCCATCGCTTTTTTCGCCATCGCTTTTTTGGCCATCGCTTTTTTGGCCATCGCTTTTTTGGCCATCGCTTTATTCGCCATCGCTTTTTTTTGCCATCGCTTTTTTCGCCATCGCTTTTTTTTTTTTAATATATATTTTTTATCCCACAATTTTGTAACCCATTTTTCACCCCTGTGTCAATCATCTAATGTGATCCTGGGCTCTACACACCCTCCGCCAACCTGGGGAGAGCAACAGACTTAACTCATGCTTCCTTCATGCTTGAGTGTCCAAGTTGCTCCTTTACACCTGACAGGGGGGAGTTTCCCTGGTTGGACGTAGCGCATGGAAGGAACACGTTATTCCAACCAGTTCCTTTCCCCTCCATCAGGTGCCCCGGCTGGCCAGGGGGAGGCAGTTTAGAGACCAGGATTACTGCATGTTTTTGTGAGGGTATCTACCCTAGGGGACACGGGGAGAACATGCAAACTCCACACAGAAAGGCCCTTTCGCCAACCCCGCCTTCGGGTATGGGCACTGATGACGCGGAGGAGGAAACACGCCGCCAGCACCCACAGCGCCCCGAGCGGGAATCGAACCCAGGACCTTCTAGCTGTGAGGCGACAGCACTACCAACTGTGCCACCGTGCCCCTTCATCGCTTTTTTTTTTCGCATCGCTTTTTCGCCATCGCTTTTTTTCGCCATCGCTTTTTTCGCCATCGCTTTTTTCGCCATCGCTTTTTTCGGCTTTTTTGGCCATCGCTTTTTCGCCATAGCTTTTTTCGCCATCACTTTTTTCTCTCTATCCATCGCTCTCTCTCTATCCATCGCTCTCTCTCTATCCATCGCTCTCTCTCTATCCATCGCTCTCTCTCTATCCATCGCTCTCTCTCTATCCATCGCTCTCTATCCATCACTCTCTCTCTATCCATCGCTCTCTCTCTATCCATCGCTCTCTCTCTATCCATCGCTCTCTCTATCCATCGCTCTCTCTCTATCCATCGCTCTCTCTCTATCCATCGCTCTCTCTCTATCCATCGCTCTCTCTCTATCCATCGCTCTCTCTCTATCCATCGCTCTCTATCCATCGCTCTCTCTCTATCCATCGCTCTCTCTCTATCCATCGCTTTTTTGGCCATCGCTTTTTTGGCCATCGCTTTTTTGGCCATCGCTTTATTCGCCATCGCTTTTTTTTGCCATCGCTTTTTTCGCCATCGCTTTTTTTCGCATCGCTTTTTCGCCATCGCTTTTTCGCCATCGCTTTTTTTCGCCATCGCTTTTTTCGCCATCGCTTTTTTCGCCATCGCTTTTTTCGCCATCGCTTTTTTCGGCTTTTTTGGCCATCGCTTTTTCGCCATCGCTTTTTTGGCCATCGCTTTTTTCGCCATCGCTTTTTCGCCATCGCTTTTTTTTGCCATCGCTTTTTTCGCCATCGCTTTTTTGGCCATCGCTTTTTTGGCCATCGCTTTTTTGGCCATCGCTTTATTCGCCATCGCTTTTTTTTGCCATCGCTTTTTTCGCCATCACTTTTTTTCGCATCGCTTTTTCGCCATCGCTTTTTCGCCATCGCTTTTTTTCGCATCGCTTTTTCGCCATTGCTTTTTTCGCCATCGCTTTTTTCGCCATCGCTTTTTTCGGCTTTTTTGGCCATCGCTTTTTCGCCATCGCTTTTTTGGCCATCGCTTTTTTCGACATCGCTTTTTCGCCATCGCTTTTTTTTGCCATCGCTTTTTTCGCCATCGCTTTTTTGGCCATCGCTTTTTTGGCCATCGCTTTTTTGGCCATCGCTTTATTCGCCATCGCTTTTTTTTGCCATCGCTTTTTTCGCCATCGCTTTTTTTCGCATCGCTTTTTCGCCATCGCTTTTTCGCCATCGCTTTTTTTCGCATCGCTTTTTCGCCATTGCTTTTTTCGCCATCGCTTTTTTCGCCATCGCTTTTTTTTGCCATCGCTTTTTTTTGCCATCGCTTTTTTCGCCATCGCTTTTTTCGCCATCGCTTTTTTTCGCCATCGCTTTTTTGGCCATCGCTTTTTTGGCCATCGCTTTTTTGGCCATCGCTTTTTTGGCCATCGCTTTTTTGGCCATCGCTTTTTTGGCCATCGCTTTATTCGCCATCGCTTTTTTTTGCCATCGCTTTTTTCGCCATCGCTTTTTTTCGCATCGCTTTTTCGCCATCGCTTTTTCGCCATCGCTTTTTTTCGCCATCGCTTTTTTCGCCATCGCTTTTTTCGCCATCGCTTTTTTCGGCTTTTTTGGCCATCGCTTTTTCGCCATCGCTTTTTTCGCCATCGCTTTTTTCGCCATCGCTTTTCCGCCATCGCTTTTTTTTGCCATCGCTTTTTTCGCCATCGCTTTTTTGGCCATCGCTTTTTTGGCCATCGCTTTATTCGCCATCGCTTTATTCGCCATCGCTTTTTTTTGCCATCGCTTTTTTCGCCATCGCTTTTTTTCGCATCGCTTTTTCGCCATCGCTTTTTCGCCATCGCTTTTTTTCGCCATCGCTTTTTTCGCCATCGCTTTTTTCGCCATCGCTTTTTTCGGCTTTTTTGGCCATCGCTTTTTCGCCATCGCTTTTTTCGCCATCGCTTTTTTCTCTCTATCCATCGCTCTCTCTCTATCCATCGCTCTCTCTCTATCCATCGCTCTCTCTCTATCCATCGCTCTCTCTCTATCCATCGCTCTCTCTCTATCCATCGCTCTCTCTCTATCCATCGCTCTCTCTCTATCCATCGCTCTCTCTCTATCCATCGCTCTCTATCCATCACTCTCTATCCATCACTCTCTCTCTATCCATCGCTCTCTCTCTATCCATCGCTCTCTCTCTATCCATCGCTCTCTCTCTATCCATCGCTCTCTCTCTATCCATCGCTCTCTCTCTATCCATCGCTCTCTCTCTATCCATCGCTCTCTCTCTATCCATCGCTCTCTCTCTATCCATCGCTCTCTATCCATCGCTCTCTCTCTATCCATCGCTCTCTCTCTATCCATCGCTTTTTTGGCCATCGCTTTTTTGGCCATCGCTTTTTTGGCCATCGCTTTTTTGGCCATCGCTTTATTCGCCATCGCTTTTTTTTGCCATCGCTTTTTTCGCCATCGCTTTTTTTCGCATCGCTTTTTCGCCATCGCTTTTTCGCCATCGCTTTTTTTCGCCATCGCTTTTTTCGCCATCGCTTTTTTCGCCATCGCTTTTTTCGCCATCGCTTTTTTCGGCTTTTTTGGCCATCGCTTTTTCGCCATCGCTTTTTTCGCCATGGCTTTTTTCGCCATCGCTTTTTCGCCATCGCTTTTTTTTGCCATCGCTTTTTTCGCCATCGCTTTTTTGGCCATCGCTTTTTTGGCCATCGCTTTTTTGGCCATCGCTTTATTCGCCATCGCTTTTTTTTGCCATTGCTTTTTTCGCCATCGCTTTTTTTCGCATCGCTTTTTCGCCATCGCTTTTTCGCCATCGCTTTTTTTCGCCATCGCTTTTTTCGCCATCGCTTTTTTCGCCATCGCTTTTTTCGGCTTTTTTGGCCATCGCTTTTTGGCCATCGCTTTTTTCTCTCTATCCATCGCTCTCTCTCTATCCATCGCTCTCTCTCTATCCATCGCTCTCTCTCTATCCATCGCTCTCTCTCTATCCATCGCTCTCTCTCTATCCATCGCTCTCTATCCATCGCTCTCTCTCTATCCATCGCTCTCTCTCTATCCATCGCTCTCTCTCTATCCATCGCTCTCTCTATCCATCGCTCTCTATCCATCGCTCTCTCTCTATCCATCGCTCTCTCTCTATCCATCGCTCTCTCTCTATCCATCGCTCTCTCTCTATCCATCGCTCTCTATCCATCGCTCTCTCTCTATCCATCGCTCTCTCTCTATCCATCGCTCTCTCTATCCATCGCTCTCTCTATCCATCGCTCTCTCTATCCATCGCTCTCTATCCATCGCTCTCTCTCTATCCATCGCTCTCTCTCTATCCATCGCTCTCTCTCTATCCATCGCTCTCTCTCTATCCATCGCTCTCTCTCTATCCATCGCTCTCTCTCTATCCATCGCTCTCTCTCTATCCATCGCTCTCTCTATCCATCGCTCTCTATCCATCGCTCTCTCTCTATCCATCGCTCTCTCTCTATCCATCGCTCTCTCTCTATCCATCGCTCTCTATCCATCGCTCTCTCTCTATCCATCGCTCTCTATCCATCGCTCTCTCTCTATCCATCGCTCTCTCTCTATCCATCGCTCTCTCTCTATCCATCGCTCTCTATCCATCGCTCTCTCTCTATCCATCGCTCTCTCTCTATCCATCGCTCTCTCTCTATCCATCGCTCTCTATCCATCGCTCTCTCTCTATCCATCGCTCTCTCTCTATCCATCGCTCTCTCTCTATCCATCGCTCTCTCTCTATCCATCGCTCTCTATCTATCCATCGCTATCTATCCATCGCTCTCTCTCTATCCATCGCTCTCTATCCATCGCTCTCTATCTATCCATCGCTCTCTCTCTATCCATCGCTCTCTCTCTATCCATCGCGCTCTCTCTATCCATCGCTCTCTATCCATCGCTCTCTCTCTATCCATCGCTCTCTCTCTATCCATCGCTCTCTCTCTATCCATCGCTCTCTCTCTATCCATCGCTCTCTCTCTATCCATCGCTCTCTCTCTATCCATCGCTCTCTATCCATCGCTCTCTATCCATCGCTCTCTATCTATCCATCGCTCTCTATCCATCGCTCTCTATCCATCGCTCTCTCTCTATCCATCGCTCTCTATCCATCGCTCTCTCTCTATCCATCGCTCTCTCTCTATCCATCGCTCTCTCTCTATCCATCGCTCTCTATCCATCGCTCTCTCTCTATCCATCGCTCTCTATCCATCGCTCTCTCTCTATCCATCGCTCTCTCTCTATCCATCGCTCTCTCTCTATCCATCGCTCTCTCTCTATCCATCTCTCTCTATCCATCGCTCCCTCTCTATCCATCGCTCTCTCTCTATCCATCGCTCTCTCTCTATCCATCGCTCTCTCTATATCCATCGCTCTCTCTCTATCCATCGCTCTCTCTCTATCCATCGCTCTCTCTCTATCCATCGCTCTATATCCATCGCTCTATATCCATCGCTCTCTCTCTATCCATCGCTCTCTCTCTATCCATCGCTCTCTCTCTATCCATCGCTCTCTCTCTATCCATCGCTCTCTCTCTATCCATCGCTCTCTCTCTATCCATCGCTCTCTCTCTATCCATCGCTCTCTCTCTATCCATCGCTCTCTCTCTATCCATCGCTCTCTCTCTATCCATCGCTCTCTATCCATCGCTCTCTCTCTATCCATAACTCTGTTGAGTTCTCAGCACTCCCAAAGTCCCCGCCCCCTTTCTTCTAGGCAGAGGGAAACAGCATTGCGCTCACAGCTCAACATGTCGAGGAAGGGCGACGTGTTATAGTTCCCAAAAAGAACTCCACGTCTGTCACACAGACAGAGCCCGTGTGTTAAGACCAACGTGACTCGTCTTCATGGATATAATTTAACTCACAAAACACCACGCAACAGCATAGACTGCAGGACGTCTCCACCATTTACCACGCTATCGTCTGCTACGTTAGTTGACAGAGTAAATTGTCCGTAACACCGGGGCTCCACCGGCCGCCTCAGCATCGCGTCTCCGTCACCGTCACAGAATGTTACCCTTTTAATCAATGAAGGGGTCACCATTAAAATTGAACCGGTTCGTTTGTTGACGCACGCGACGGAGACGCAACGCGCCCGGTGGAGCCCTGGCATTAGGCTGGCCACGGCTAGTAGCCAAGTAGCCAAGTAGCCAAGCACCAGAGCGCGCGCCGCTCACTGTACACGCGTCGCTCGCTTAATAATCATTAATTTCTGTATCAATGCGGACATAACGTGGTAAATGTTCATAAGCACACAAGTGTACAAAATGCTTTTTACACTTGACTTATCTCCAGAGTCCTCAGTCCAGCCAGTTTAGCCTTAACATCTACATGTTATTCAATGTATTACTTTAGCACAAAATAATCTTTTCTAATCCAAGCCCTCATTCAAAAGTTATGTAAGTAAAATTAAACGTTATTTATAAAGCACCTTAAGAAACAAAGTTAGAAGGTAAAAACAAGGAACATATCAATCACAGTTGTGACAATATCAGAACAAAAACAGACGAGGCAGAACAAACATAGGGCTATAGAAATGAATGTAGGCTGTCTGTCATTGTATTTTCTGTGAATTAACTCAGTTTAATCCAGTGATCCTCAGCCATTTTAATTTCAAGGACCCCAATAGAAAAGGAACCACCGCTCATCCGCTGAAAAAAACTTTAGAGAGGTGCTGGAGCCACAAAGGGAATAAGAGAAAAAATAAAGGGAAGCTCCGCACACTCAGATCTGTGCACAATCAATTTATTTTTGGCAAGCTTTCGGTCTACTGACCTTCTTCAGGCATTTCAAGGACCCCCAATTTAAATGTATATGAATTAGCCCAGGGTGACAGGGTCCTATAGGCCTTTTCATTGTGATTTTCATCTCTGCACTGGGACCCTATGTTACAGACATGTTTACAATATAACAGTAGCTACTTATATTTTGTTATTTAAAGCTGTGATTATTTATTTAAGAAGCACTGTTCTGAACCAATGTTCGCCTTTAAATTAAAAAAAATGTAATCATCCTTAACCTTTTAAGCTAAAATAATGATGAGCGGGGACTTAAAATCATTGTTTTAATTGATGGCCTTCATGCCCTGGCACTTGGCCTTGTGCCCTCAAAAAGTTGACCACACTAAAGGCCAAATGGGACTCATAACAATTGTTTGGGACTCATTTGAATGACCACCTGTGCATCCCGGGACCCATTACATTGAAAACCTATTTACATCACAATTACAGCGTCACACAAAAGCACCAAGAGTAGAAGATCCACAAGCTCGAGATGTGTGAGTGAAGTGACATGATTTGAGCTTGTAGATCTGCTACTTTAGCCCTTTTTTTATTTGAATCCTTAACAGTTTTGGACATATGGGATTTCCACCCGACAGAGACGATAAGCAGAGCTTGCGGATCTGCTATTTCTGTTGCTTTTGTGTGATGCTATAGTATGGTAGAGCATACATTTGCAAGACATAAAATATAAAAAAATGACAACAAGCGGTTTCTGCTGACAGCTACATTATAATAGTGTGGGGTGTGTGTGTGTGTGTGTGTGCTCGTGCACATACCGATGAGGAGTTTCTCATGGTATTTAAATGTCTAAATACAGTCTAAATGGTATTTCTTAAATTTGTGTTACCTTGTACTGTTAAGTAACTTGAAAAATAACCATAAAAAACCGCGCGCGAAAATATCGTGATAATATCGTGTATCGTGATAAGCTTGAAAAAATATCGTGATAAAACTTTTGTCCATATCGCCCACCCCTAATCCATCGCTCTCTCTCTATCCATCGCTCTCTCTCTATCCATTGCTCTCTCTCTATCCATCGCTCTCTCTCTATCCATCGCTCTCTATCCATCGCTCTCTATCCATCGCTCTCTCTCTATCCATCGCTCTCTCTCTATCCATCGCTCTCTCTCTATCCATCGCTCTCTCTCTATCCATCGCTCTCTATCCATCGCTCTCTATCCATCGCTCTCTCTCTATCCATCGCTCTCTCTCTATCCATCGCTCTCTCTCTATCCATCGCTCTCTCTCTATCCATCGCTCGCTCTCTATCCATCGCTCTCTCTCTATCCATCGCTCTCTCTCTATCCATCGCTCTCTATCCATCGCTCTCTCTCTATCCATCGCTCTCTCTCTATCCATCGCTCTCTCTCTATCCATCGCTCTCTATCCATCGCTCTCTCTCTATCCATCGCTCTCTATCCATCGCTCTCTCTCTATCCATCGCTCTCTATCCATCGCTCTCTCTCTATCCATCGCTCTCTCTCTATCCATCGCTCTCTATCCATCGCTCTCTCTCTATCCATCGCTCTCTCTCTATCCATCGCTCTCTCTCTATCCATCGCTCTCTCTCTATCCATCGCTCTCTCTCTATCCATCGCTCTCTATCCATCGCTCTCTCTCTATCCATCGCTCTCTCTCTATCCATCGCTCTCTCTCTATCCATCGCTCTCTCTCTATCCATCGCTCTCTATCCATCGCTCTCTCTCTATCCATCGCTCTCTATCCATCGCTCTCTCTATCCATCGCTCTCTCTCTATCCATCGCTCTCTCTCTATCCATCGCTCTCTCTCTATCCATCGCTCTCTCTCTATCCATCGCTCTCTATCCATCGCTTTCTCTCTATCCATCGCTCTCTCTCTATCCATCGCTCTCTCTCTATCCATCGCTCTCTATCCATCGCTTTCTCTCTATCCATCGCTCTCTCTCTATCCATCGCTTTCTCTCTATCCATCGCTCTCTCTCTATCCATCGCTCTCTCTCTATCCATCGCTCTCTATCCATCGCTCTCTCTCTATCCATCGCTCTCTCTCTATCCATCGCTCTCTCTCTATCCATCGCTCTCTCTCTATCCATCGCTCTCTATCCATCGCTCTCTCTCTATCCATCGCTCTCTATCCATCGCTCTCTATCCATCGCTCTCTATCCATCGCTCTCTCTCTATCCATCGCTCTCTCTCTATCCATCGCTCTCTCTCTATCCATCGCTCTCTATCCATCGCTCTCTATCCATCGCTCTCTATCCATCGCTCTCTCTCTATCCATCGCTCTCTCTCTATCCATCGCTCTCTCTCTATCCATCGCTCTCTCTCTATCCATCGCTCTCTCTCTATCCATCGCTCTCTCTCTATCCATCGCTCTCTATCCATCGCTCTCTCTCTATCCATCGCTCTCTCTCTATCCATCGCTCTCTATCCATCGCTCTCTCTCTATCCATCGCTCTCTCTCTATCCATCGCTCTCTCTCTATCCATCGCTCTCTATCCATCGCTCTCTCTCTATCCATCGCTCTCTCTCTATCCATCGCTCTCTCTCTATCCATCGCTCTCTCTCTATCCATCGCTCTCTATCCATCGCTCTCTCTCTATCCATCGCTCTCTCTCTATCCATCGCTCTCTATCCATCGCTCTCTCTCTATCCATCGCTCTCTCTATCCATCGCTCTCTATCCATCGCTCTCTCTCTATCCATCGCTCTCTATCCATCGCTCTCTCTCTCTATCCATCGCTCTCTATCCATCGCTCTCTCTCTATCCATCGCTCTCTCTCTATCCATCGCTCTCTCTCTATCCATCGCTCTCTCTCTATCCATCGCTCTCTCTCTATCCATCGCTCTCTCTCTATCCATCGCTCTCTATCCATCGCTCTCTCTCTATCCATCGCTCTCTCTCTATCCATCGCTCTCTCTCTATCCATCGCTCTCTATCCATCGCTCTCTCTCTATCCATCGCTCTCTATCCATCGCTCTCTCTATCCATCGCTCTCTATCCATCGCTCTCTCTCTATCCATCGCTCTCTCTATATCCATCGCTCTCTCTCTATCCATCGCTCTCTCTCTATCCATCGCTCTCTCTCTATCTATCGCTCTCTATCCATCGCTCTCTCTCTATCCATCGCTCTCTCTATCCATCGCTCTCTCTCTATCCATCGCTCTCTCTCTATCCATCGCTCTCTCTCTATTCATCGCTCTCTCTCTATCCATCGCTCTCTATCCATCGCTCTCTCTCTATCCATCGCTCTCTCTCTATCCATCGCTCTCTCTCTATCCATCGCTCTCTCTCTATCCATCGCTCTCTCTCTATCCATCGCTCTCTCTCTATCCATCGCTCTCTCTCTATCCATCGCTCTCTATCCATCGCTCTCTATCCATCGCTCTCTCTATCCATCGCTCTCTATCCATCGCTCTCTCTCTATCCATCGCTCTCTCTCTATCCATCGCTCTCTCTCTATCCATCGCTCTCTATCCATCGCTCTCTCACTATCCATCGCTCTCTCTCTATCCATCGCTCTCTCTCTATCCATCGCTCTCTCTCTATCCATCGCTCTCTCTCTATCCATCGCTCTCTATCCATCGCTCTCTCTCTATCCATCGCTCTCTCTCTATCCATCGCTCTCTATCCATCGCTCTCTCTCTATCCATCGCTCTCTATCCATCGCTCTCTCTCTATCCATCGCTCTCTATCCATCGCTCTCTCTCTATCCATCGCTCTATATCCATCGCTCTCTCTCTATCCATCGCTCTCTCTCTATCCATCGCTCTCTATCCATCGCTCTCTCTCTATCCATCGCTCTCTCTCTATCCATCGCTCTCTATCCATCGCTCTCTATCCATCGCTCTCTCTCTATCCATCGCTCTCTATCCATCGCTCTCTCTCTATCCATCGCTCTCTATCCATCGCTCTCTCTCTATCCATCGCTCTCTATCCATCGCTCTCTCTCTATCCATCGCTCTCTATCCATCGCTCTCTCTCTATCCATCGCTGTCTCTCTATCCATCGCTCTCTCTCTATCCATCGCTCTCTCTCTATCCATCGCTCTCTATCCATCGCTCTCTCTCTATCCATCGCTCTCTATCCATCGCTCTCTCTATCCATCGCTCTCTATCCATCGCTCTCTCTCTATCCATCGCTGTCTCTCTATCCATCGCTCTCTCTCTATCCATCGCTCTCTATCTATCCATCGCTCTCTCTCTATCCATCGCTCTCTCTCTATCCATCGCTCTCTCTATCCATCGCTCTCTATCTATCCATCGCTCTCTCTCTATCCATCGCTCTCTCTCTATCCATCGCTCTCTCTATCCATCGCTCTCTATCTATCCATCGCTCTCTATCCATCGCTCTCTCTCTATCCATCGCTCTCTCTCTATCCATCGCTCTCTATCCATCGCTCTCTCTCTATCCATCGCTCTCTCTCTATCCATCGCTCTCTCTCTATCCATCGCTCTCTCTCTATCCATCGCTCTCTATCCATCGCTCTCTCTCTATCCATCGCTCTCTATCCATCGCTCTCTATCCATCGCTCTCTCTCTATCCATCGCTCTCTCTCTATCCATCGCTCTCTCTCTATCCATCACTCTCTATCCATCGCTCACTCTCTATCCATCGCTCTCTCTCTATCCATCGCTCTCTCTCTATCCATCGCTCTCTCTCTATCCATCGCTCTCTCTCTATCCATCGCTCTCTATCCATCGCTCTCTCTCTATCCATCGCTCTCTATCCATCGCTCTCTATCCATCGCTCTCTCTCTATCCATCGCTCTCTATCCATCGCTCTCTCTCTATCCATCGCTCTCTCTCTATCCATCGCTCTCTCTCTATCCATCGCTCTCTCTCTATCCATCGCTCTCTATCCATCGCTCTCTCTCTATCCATCGCTCTCTATCCATCGCTCTCTCTCTATCCATCGCTCTCTCTCTATCCATCGCTGTCTCTCTATCCATCGCTCTCTATCTATCCATCGCTCTCTATCCATCGCTCTCTCTCTATCCATCTCTCTCTATCCATCGCTCTCTCTCTATCCATCTCTCTCTATCCATCGCTCTCTCTCTATCCATCGCTCTCTATCCATCGCTCTCTCTCTATCCATCGCTCTCTCTCTATCCATCGCTCTCTATCCATCGCTCTCTCTCTATCCATCGCTCTCTATCCATCGCTCTCTCTCTATCCATCGCTCTCTCTCTATCCATCGCTCTCTCTCTATCCATCGCTCTCTCTCTATCCATCGCTCTCTCTCTATCCATCGCTCTCTCTCTATCCATCGCTCTCTCTCTATCCATCGCTCTCTCTCTATCCATCGCTCTCTCTCTATCCATCGCTCTCTATCCATCGCTCTCTCTCTATCCATCGCTCTCTCTCTATCCATCGCTCTCTCTCTATCCATCGCTGTCTCTCTATCCATCGCTCTCTCTCTATCCATCGCTCTCTCTCTATCCATCGCTCTCTATCCATCGCTCTCTCTCTATCCATCACTGTCTCTCTATCCATCGCTCTCTCTCTATCCATCGCTCTCTATCCATCGCTCTCTCTCTATCCATCGCTGTCTCTCTATCCATCGCTCTCTCTCTATCCATCGCTCTCTCTCTATCCATCGCTCTCTCTCTATCCATCGCTCTCTCTCTATCCATCGCTCTCTCTCTATCCATCGCTCTCTATCCATCGCTCTCTCTCTATCCATCGCTCTCTCTATATCCATCGCTCTCTCTCTATCCATCGCTCTCTCTCTATCCATCGCTCTCTATCGATCTCTCTCTATCCATCGCTCTCTCTCTATCCATCGCTCTCTCTCTATCCATCGCTCTCTCTCTATCCATCTCTCTCTATCCATCGCTCTCTCTCTATCCATCGCTCTCTATCTATCCATCGCTCTCTATCCATCGCTCTCTCTCTATCCATCGCTCTCTCTCTATCCATCGCTCTCTATCCATCTCTCTCTATCCATCGCTCTCTCTCTATCCATCGCTCTCTCTCTATCCATCGCTCTCTATCTATCCATCGCTCTCTATCCATCGCTCTCTCTCTACGCCTCTCGCTCTCTCTCGCTCTCGCTCTCGCTCTCGCTCTCGCTCTCTCGCTCTCTCGCTCTCTCTGTCTCTCTCTCTCTCGCTCTCTCTCTATCCATCGCTCTATCCATCGCTCTCTATCCATCGCTCTCTATCCATCGCTCTCTCTCTATCCATCGCTCTCTCTCTATCCATCGCTCTCTCTCTATCCATCGCTCTATCTCTATCCATCGCTCTCTCTCTATCCATCGCTCTCTCTCTATCCATCGCTCTCTCTCTATCCATCGCTCTCTCTCTATCCATCGCTCTCTCTCTATCCATCGCTCTATCTCTATCCATCGCTCTCTCTCTATCCATCGCTCTCTCTCTATCCATCGCTCTATCTCTATCCATCGCTCTCTCTCTATCCATCGCTCTATCTCTATCCATCGCTCTCTCTCTATCCATCGCTCTCTCTCTATCCATCGCTCTCTCTCTATCCATCGCTCTCTATCCATCGCTCTCTCTCTATCCATCGCTCTCTATCCATCGCTCTCTATCCATCGCTCTCTCTCTATCCATCGCTCTCTCTCTATCCATCGCTCTCTCTCTATCCATCGCTCTCTCTCTATCCATCGCTCTCTATCCATCGCTCTCTCTCTATCCATCGCTCTCTCTCTATCCATCGCTCTATATCCATCGCTCTCTCTCTATCCATCGCTCTCTCTCTATCCATCGCTCTCTCTCTATCCATCGCTCTCTATCCATCGCTCTCTATCCATCGCTCTCTCTCTATCGCTCTCTATCCATCGCTCTCTCTCTATCCATCGCTCTCTCTCTATCCATCGCTCTCTCTCTATCCATCGCTCTCTCTCTATCCATCGCTCTCTATCCATCGCTCTCTCTCTATCCATCGCTCTCTATCCATCGCTCTCTATCCATCGCTCTCTCTCTATCCATCGCTGTCTCTCTATCCATCGCTCTCTCTCTATCCATCACTCTCTATCTATCCATCGCTCTCTATCCATCGCTCTCTCTCTATCCATCGCTCTCTATCCATCTCTCTCTATCCATCGCTCTCTCTCTATCCATCTCTCTCTATCCATCGCTCTCTATCCATCGCTCTCTCTCTATCCATCGCTCTCTCTCTATCCATCGCTCTCTATCCATCGCTCTCTCTCTATCCATCGCTCTCTCTCTATCCATCGCTCTCTCTCTATCCATCGCTCTCTCTCTATCCATCGCTCTCTATCCATCTCTCTCTATCCATCGCTCTCTCTCTATCCATCGCTCTCTCTCTATCCATCGCTCTCTATCCATCGCTCTCTCTCTATCCATCTCTCTCTATCCATCGCTCTCTATCCATCGCTCTCTCTCTATCCATCGCTGTCTCTCTATCCATCGCTCTCTCTCTATCCATCACTCTCTATCTATCCATCGCTCTCTATCCATCGCTCTCTCTCTATCCATCGCTCTCTATCCATCTCTCTCTATCCATCGCTCTCTCTCTATCCATCTCTCTCTATCCATCGCTCTCTATCCATCGCTCTCTCTCTATCCATCGCTCTCTCTCTATCCATCGCTCTCTATCCATCGCTCTCTCTCTATCCATCGCTCTCTCTCTATCCATCGCTCTCTCTCTATCCATCGCTCTCTCTCTATCCATCGCTCTCTATCCATCTCTCTCTATCCATCGCTCTCTCTCTATCCATCGCTCTCTCTCTATCCATCGCTCTCTATCCATCTCTCTCTATCCATCGCTCTCTCTCTATCCATCGCTCTCTCTCTATCCATCGCTCTCTATCTATCCATCGCTCTCTATCCATCGCTCTCTCTCTATCCATCGCTCTCTACGCCTCTCGCTCTCTCTCGCTCTCGCTCTCGCTCTCGCTCTCGCTCTCGCTCTCTCGCTCTCTCGCTCTCTCGCTCTCTCTGTCTCTCTCTCTCTCGCTCTCTCTCTCATCATCGTCATCATCATCGTCGTCTTCATTGTCGTCATCGTCTTCGTCTTCGTCTTCGTCTTCGTCACGCTTTTTCATCGCGCTTTTTCATCACGCTCTCTCTCTCGCTCTCTCTCTCGCTCTCTCTCTCTCTCTCTCTCGCTCTCTCTCTCGCTCTCGCTCTCGCTCTCGCTCTCGCTCTCTCTCTCGCCCTCGCCCTCGCCCTCGCCCTCGCCCTCGCCCTCTCGCCCTCGCCCTCGCCCTCGCCCTCGCCCTCGCTCTCTCGCTCTCGCCCTCGCCCTCGCCCTCGCTCTCGCGCTCGCGCTCTCGGTCTCTCTCTCGCTCTCTCTCTCTCTCTCTCTCTCTCGCCCTCGCCCTCGCCCTCGCTCTCTCGCTCTCGCTCTCGCCCTCGCCCTCGCCCTCGCTCGCGCTCTCGGTCTCTCGGTCTCTCGCGCTCTCGTCTCTCTGCCTCCATTATCTCCCTTTCACTAAGTTAATTATAAGCCTGTGACTGACTGGCTGATCGCCCTCCTCTCGTTCGCCCTCCTCTCGTTCACATGACAACAAAGTGAAGCTGACTTTTAATTGTCTCACCTTCCAAACATTACATCACTCACTACTCACATCACACACTCGCGCTCTCGCTCGCTCTCGCTCTCGCTCGCTCTTTCTCTCGCTCGCTCTCGCTCTCTCGCTCTCGCTCTCTCGCTCTCTCGCTCTCTCTCTCGCTCTCGCTCTCGCGCTCTCGCTCTCTCGCTCTCGCTCGCGCTCTCTCGCGCTCTCGCCCTCCTCTCGTTCACATGACAACAAAGTGAAGCTGACTTTTAATTGTCTCACCTTCCAAACATTACATCACTCACTGCGGATCCTAATTATTGTTTTAACCCATTTAGACCCGAGGAAGATTCTACAAATGTCTTCTAAATTCTGACAGTTTTCTGAGAAACCCTATGTATCTATGTCAGTGGTTCTCACAGGGTTAAACCCCATGTATCTATGTCAGTGGTTCTCACAGGGTTAAACCCCATGTATCTATGTCAGTGGTTCTCACAGGGTTAAACCCCATGTATCTATGTCAGTGGTTCTCACAGGGTTAAACCCCATGTATCTATGTCAGTGGTTCTCACAGGGTTAAACCCCATGTATCTATGTCAGTGGTTCTCACAGGGTTAAACCCCATGTATCTATGTCAGTGGTTCTCACAGGGTTAAACCCCATGTATCTATGTCAGTGGTTCTCACAGGGTTAAACCCCATGTATCTATGTCAGTGGTTCTCAAACATGTCAAAGAGCCCCAGAATTGTATGTAATTGGCTGCCGACCCCCATCTGAAAATAAGAGCAAAGAAGCAAAGATTTGAGTTAAAAGCGTTTGCACTGAAAGAATATACTGTATATTCAAAGATTTGTGCCACATTTTCACGATTTTTCAAAAATAGCAGACCTACAAGCTATATGTCAATAGCTAAAGCCTAACATAATGCTTTAAAACACCAACAGGGGTTCCCGTCATGAATGGGTTAAGTTCTTCTCAAGGTGCCGGGTGTGTAGGAGGAGACCAAACCAACGAGGGTCCGACACACATCAAAAGATATCCTTTTATAGACGGAAACGTCGTGATTTCCCACTAAAGCTTTTTAACCCCCTGAATGCCAAGACTACGTCAAGCCCATAGACTGCCATGTTAATTGACGTAGTAAATCAACAAATCCCTCCAAGCCAATGACGTTATCTGCGTAGTAGACGTACTGCCCTGTCAGTACGTCTTTTTATAACAAAATATTGCAATTGTTTGACATTCTTTTAATTATTTTTATGTAATCTACCAAAAACCGGCCGAAACCCGCGCGATCGTGCACTATCGTGCACGCGCGCCGTCTCTATGTGATCCGCGGCAAAAAATGTGATATTTTGGGATGTTCCTGGCCGTTTTTAAGCTTAATCTGACTAAGTTATGACAAAGCTAATGTTAGTTTAGCAATCCGGACGGCCAAGCTATAAGCTAGGGGTCAAATTAGCTTCCTTTGTTTACCTCGTTTGACAGGAAGTGATTTAGCCAGATTTAACACTTTTGTCAAAATCAGAATAATGGAACGTTACTGCCATCAAGTGGAACTTCTGGGTATTACTTTGAAATCGAAAGTATAACGTGATGTATTGTATTTAGATCGCTGATCCCTCTTATTGCATTAAAATGACGAATTAAGAAATGGGGCATTGGCCAGCATTGGCCAGATTTGGCGACTTTTTGAATGGCAATCGAAAAATGTGAGATATGACCACAATGTCACGAAATGTCTCATTTTATAGCTCCAAGTCACTACTTTACAATGAAAAAATAATTATGATTATAGCTTGTTCCATCGTTTACTTATAAGCTTTTTAGTAGACCTTGGTTTCAGTGATAAGTCAAACCAAGGTGTACTAAAGTGCTTATAAGTAAACGAAGGAACATGCTAGGAACATATTATTTCTTTCGGTGTAAACTAGAGATGTGCAGCTTTAAAATGAGATATTTCGTGACATTGTGGTCATATCGCACATTATTCTATAGTCATTCAAAAAGTCAGCCAAAGTTGGCCTAAGGCACAATAAGATGATATTAAGGGTGGCCATAAGAGGGTTTTAACTGCATTTGAAGACAGTGCGTGGGAGCTTTTCTTTCAGTAGGAGGTGATGTGACCGATAGGTCACATCACACCTGCAGGTGTCAAACAACAGCAGGTGTGATTACTGATTGAGAGGTGAGGTGAGGTGGGTCCACGTGGAATAGGCCAGGGGGAGGGTTGTTGTTGCTCACTAGGATTAGGACTAGGACTCTTTTCTACACTGTATGTGTCCAGTATAGGAGGTGATGTGACCGATAGGTGTTAAAGCCCATACCGTTCACCATGGGAGGTGTGTGTGTGTGTGTGTGTGTGTGTGTGTGTGTGTGTGTGTGTGTGTGTGTGTGTGTGTGTGTGTGTGTGTGTGTGTGTGTGTGTGTGTGTGTAGGTTTGAGACTGGCTCATGGACTATTACATCACCATGGTACATGGGGCAGAATGTATAGACAAGGAGAGTTCCGTTTAAGCCTTAACCCATTCTGACCTGAGATCAGATTCATACGAGGTTTCCGCCGGACACACACTGGTCTGATGAACCCATTCTGACCTGAGATCAGATTCTAAAAATGTCAGTCGTTCTTCGATTTTTTCAAAAATAGCAGACCTACAAGCTCGTATCGCGCCACTCGGTGGCGCGCTATGAGCTTGTAGATCTGCTATTTTTAAATAGCTAAAGCATAACATGATGCTAACACCAAAATGGGTGCCCGTTCAGAATGGGTTAAGCCTTAACAGGGTTTAGCCTATTTCCTTTGCACAGACACAAGGAGGTGGTGAGGCTTGTCGGTTATGGTTTTTACTAAAAAGACAATTCAATAATATAACAATAGACGGACAATTAGGTACCTATAAGACAATAATTATTACTCAAAGGGGGCGGGGGGATGGGTAGGCCATACCACTACATATTAGGAGTACACAAACATGGGAAATACAAACATTCAATATTATCTAATATAAGTTAAGTTACGGATTTACTGCATTTCAAGGCATACTAAAGTGACTAAGTGCACTGCGCATTACACACATACTTTACAGTTTCTCGGAAAACAGATTAGGATTACATTTCAATAACCAATAAAATGCATTATGTTATGCTTTAGCTATTTTTGAAAAATCGAAGAACCACTGACATAGAAACATAGCTTTTTCAGAAAACTGTCAGGATGTAGAAGACATTTTTTTAATCTGATCTCAGGTCAGAATGGGTTAATTACAAATCATCATGAACAAACTGAACTCACTTCAGTGACGCATTACCAAGGCCTGAGGCTCCAGGACAGAGGGCCCTCAGGTAGGCCTGAGGCTCCAGGACAGAGGGCCCTCAGGTAGGCCTGAGGCTCCAGGACAGAGGGCCCTCAGGTAGGCCAGAGGCTCCAGGACAGAGGGCCCTCAGGTAGGCCTGAGGCTCCAGGACAGAGGGCCCTCAGGTAGGCCTGAGGCTCCAGGACAGAGGGCCCTCAGGTAGGCCTGAGGCTCCAGGACAGAGGGCCCTCAGGTAGGCCAGAGGCTCCAGGACAGAGGGCCCTCAGGTAGGCCTGAGGCTCCAGGACAGAGGGCCCTCAGGTAGGCCTGAGGCTCCAGGACAGAGGGCCCTCAGGTAGGCCAGAGGCTCCAGGACAGAGGGCCCTCAGGTAGGCCAGAGGCTCCAGGACAGAGGACCCTCAGGTAGGCCTGAGGCTCCAGGACAGAGGGCCCTCAGGTAGGCCAGAGGCTCCAGGACAGAGGACCCTCAGGTAGGCCAGAGGCTCCAGGACAGAGGACCCTCAGGTAGGCCTGAGGCTCCAGGACAGAGGGCCCTCAGGTAGGCCTGAGGCTCCAGGACAGAGGGCCCTCAGGTAGGCCAGAAGCTCCAGGACAGAGGGCCCTCAGGTAGGCCAGAGGCTCCAGGACAGAGGGCCCTCAGGTAGGCCAGAGGCTCCAGGACAGAGGACCCTCAGGTAGAGTTGTTGCTGCATGGAAAGGCACTCAGGCAGTATATACTGTATAGCTGGCCACTGCTTGAGGAGTGAGTGAGAGCAGGTGTGATTACTGATTGAGAGGTGAGGTGGGGTGAGGTGGGTCCACATGGAATAGGCCAGGGGGAGGGTTGTTGTTGCTCACTACGATGACTCTTTCCTACAGCCGCCCCCCAAATACTGTGAGGATTTGCAACTCCGAAGAGTCCTACTAGGAAGCGTGATTTGGGGGTCCTTTGGGGGAATTTCAGCCAGGGAAACTGGGTGGTCTGAGCTGGGAGAGAGCAAAGACAGAGAGGGGTCCCGCCGCCCCATGAAGAGCGAATTCAAGCTCACGGGTTCAGGGTGTGCAATACTGGGGACGTCAGGCTTCTGTTCACTCTGCCCACAGCCTGGGGACGTCAGGCTTCTGTTCACTCTGCCCACAGCCTGGGGACGTCAGGCTTCTGTTCACTCTGCCCGCAGCCTGGGGACGTCAGGCTTCTGTTCACTCTGCCCGCAGCCTGGGGACGTCAGGCTTCTGCTCACTCTGCCCGCAGCCTGGGGACATCAGGCTTCTGTTCACTCTGCCCGCAGCCTGGGGACATCAGGCTTCTGTTCACTCTGCCCACAGCCTGGGGACGTCAGGCTTCTGTTCACTCTGCCCGCAGCCTGGGGACGTCAGGCTTCTGTTCACTCTGCCCGCAGCCTGGGGACGTCAGGCTTCTGTTCACTCTGCCCGCAGCCTGGGGACGTCAGGCTTCTGTTCACTCTGCCCGCAGCCTGGGGACGTCAGGCTTCTGTTCACTCTGCCCGCAGCCTGGGGACGTCAGGCTTCTGTTCACTCTGCCCGCAGCCTGGGGACGTCAGGCTTCTGTTCACTCTGCCCGCAGCCTGGGGACGTCAGGCTTCTGTTCACTCTGCCCGCAGCCTGGGGACGTCAGGCTTCTGTTCACTCTGCCCGCAGCCTGGGGACATCAGGCTTCTGTTCACTCTGCCCGCAGCCTGGGGACGTCAGGCTTCTGTTCACTCTGCCCACAGCCTGGGGACGTCAGGCTTCTGTTCACTCTGCCCGCAGCCTGGGGACGTCAGGCTTCTGTTCACTCTGCCCGCAGCCTGGGGACGTCAGGCTTCTGTTCACTCTGCCCACAGCCTGGGGACGTCAGGCTTCTGTTCACTCTGCCCGCAGCCTGGGGACGTCAGGCTTCTGTTCACTCTGCCCACAGCCTGGGGACGTCAGGCTTCTGTTCACTCTGCCCACAGCCTGGGGACGTCAGGCTTCTGTTCACTCTGCCCGCAGCCTGGGGACGTCAGGCTTCTGTTCACTCTGCCCGCAGCCTGGGGACGTCAGGCTTCTGTTCACTCTGCCCGCAGCCTGGGGACATCAGGCTTCTGTTCACTCTGCCCGCAGCCTGGGGACGTCAGGCTTCTGTTCACTCTGCCCACAGCCTGGGGACGTCAGGCTTCTGTTCACTCTGCCCGCAGCCTGGGGACGTCAGGCTTCTGTTCACTCTGCCCGCAGCCTGGGGACGTCAGGCTTCTGTTCACTCTGCCCGCAGCCTGGGGACGTCAGGCTTCTGTTCACTCTGCCCACAGCCTGGGGACGTCAGGCTTCTGTTCACTCTGCCCGCAGCCTGGGGACGTCAGGCTTCTGTTCACTCTGCCCGCAGCCTGGGGACTTCAGGCTTCTGTTCACTCTGCCCGCAGCCTGGGGACGTCAGGCTTCTGTTCACTCTGCCCGCAGCCTGGGGACGTCAGGCTTCTGTTCACTCTGCCCGCAGCCTGGGGACGTCAGGCTTCTGTTCACTCTGCCCGCAGCCTGGGGACGTCAGGCTTCTGTTCACTCTGCCCGCAGCCTGGGGACGTCAGGCTTCTGTTCACTCTGCCCGCCGCCTGGGGACGTCAGGCTTCTGTTCACTCTGCCCGCAGCCTGGGGACGTCAGGCTTCTGTTCACTCTGCCCGCAGCCTGGGGACGTCAGGCTTCTGTTCACTCTGCCCGCAGCCTGGGGACGTCAGGCTTCTGTTCACTCTGCCCGCAGCCTGGGGACGTCAGGCTTCTGTTCACTCTGCCCGCAGCCTGGGGACGTCAGGCTTCTGTTCACTCTGCCCGCAGCCTGGGGACGTCAGGCTTCTGTTCACTCTGCCCGCAGCCTGGGGACGTCAGGCTTCTGTTCACTCTGCCCGCAGCCTGGGGACATCAGGCTTCTGTTCACTCTGCCCGCAGCCTGGGGACATCAGGCTTCTGTTCACTCTGCCCGCAGCCTGGGGACATCAGGCTTCTGTTCACTCTGCCCGCAGCCTGGGGACATCAGGCTTCTGTTCACTCTATACTGGGGACGTCAGGCTTCTGTTCACTCTGCCCGCAGCCTGGGGACATCAGGCTTCTGTTCACTCTGCCCGCAGCCTGGGGACATCAGGCTTCTGTTCACTCTGCCCGCAGCCTGGGGACATCAGGCTTCTGTTCACTCTATACTGGGGACGTCAGGCTTCTGTTCACTCTGCCCGCAGCCTGGGGACTTCAGGCTTCTGTTCACTCTGCCCGCAGCCTGGGGACATCAGGCTTCTGTTCACTCTGCCCACAGCCTGGGGACATCAGGCTTCTGTTCACTCTGCCCACAGCCTGGGGACATCAGGCTTCTGTTCACTCTGCCCGCAGCCTGGGGACATCAGGCTTCTGTTCACTCTGCCCACAGCCTGGGGACATCAGGCTTCTGTTCACTCTGCCCGCAGCCTGGGGACGTCAGGCTTCTGTTCACTCTGCCCGCAGCCTGGGGACATCAGGCTTCTGTTCACTCTGCCCGCAGCCTGGGGACGTCAGGCTTGTTCACTCTGCCCGCAGCCTGGGGACGTCAGGCTTCTGTTCACTCTGCCCGCAGCCTGGGGACGTCAGGCTTCTGTTCACTCTGCCCGCAGCCTGGGGACGTCAGGCTTCTGTTCACTCTGCCCGCAGCCTGGGGACGTCAGGCTTCTGTTCACTCTGCCCGCAGCCTGGGGACATCAGGCTTCTGTTCACTCTGCCCACAGCCTGGGGACATCAGGCTTCTGTTCACTCTGCCCACAGCCTGGGGACATCAGGCTTCTGTTCACTCTGCCCGCAGCCTGGGGACGTCAGGCTTCTGTTCACTCTGCCCGCAGCCTGGGGACGTCAGGCTTCTGTTCACTCTGCCCGCAGCCTGGGGACGTCAGGCTTCTGTTCACTCTGCCCGCAGCCTGGGGACGTCAGGCTTCTGTTCACTCTGCCCACAGCCTGGGGACGTCAGGCTTCTGTTCACTCTGCCCACAGCCTGGGGACGTCAGGCTTCTGTTCACTCTGCCCGCAGCCTGGGGACGTCAGGCTTCTGTTCACTCTGCCCACAGCCTGGGGACGTCAGGCTTCTGTTCACTCTGCCCGCAGCCTGGGGTCGTCAGGCTTCTGTTCACTCTGCCCGCAGCCTGGGGACGTCAGGCTTCTGTTCACTCTGCCCGCAGCCTGGGGACGTCAGGCTTCTGTTCACTCTGCCCGCAGCCTGGGGACGTCAGGCTTCTGTTCACTCTGCCCGCAGCCTGGGGACGTCAGGCTTCTGTTCACTCTGCCCGCAGCCTGGGGACGTCAGGCTTCTGTTCACTCTGCCCGCAGCCTGGGGACGTCAGGCTTCTGTTCACTCTGCCCGCAGCCTGGGGACGTCAGGCTTCTGTTCACTCTGCCCGCAGCCTGGGGACGTCAGGCTTCTGTTCACTCTGCCCGCAGCCTGGGGACGTCAGGCTTCTGTTCACTCTGCCCGCAGCCTGCCTCCAACAGGTTTTGCCGGACAAACGTTGGGGACAGGGGTGGGCCTTGAGATGGGCAACTCCATGGATTGATGGGGAGGCTTGGCAACAGAAGGGGGAGGTTCTGGGGGAACCTGGTTGGACCTTGCAGTGTCCAGCCAAAGCTCCTAAGGGAGCTCCTAACTGGGGCAATAGGAGAGATCAGGTGAATATTGTCTGAGCCAATGAGAAGTAGTGGGGTGACCTTGTGCATTTATTGGTGACAGTGGCAGTCTACGGAGGTATTTGTGGTTTCTTTGGAGGGAATGGACAGGCTGTGTGTGTGCTCAGACAGAGCCAGTCGATCTGCAGTGAAGGCATGATTGATGTAGAATTCATCTGAACTGGTGGCTGACCTAACTTTGAAGGAAACACTGGTTCCCCCGAAGCATCTCCACTCCTTGCCTTACTGATGGGTAGGCCTATACCATTACATATTAGGAGTACACAAACATGGGAAATACAAACATTCAATATTATCTAATATAAGTTATTAAGTTACTGATTTACTGCATTTCAAGGCATACTAAAGTGACTAAGTGCACTGCGCATTACACACATACTCTACAGTTTCTCGGAAAACAGATTAGGATTACATTTTACAAATAACCAATAAAATGCAACATACAAACAAACAATGGCAGCATGGAAAGGCACTCAGGCAGTATATGGACAGACACAATGGGTCCATATAGAAACAACAGCAGGTGTGATTACTGATTGAGAGGGGGTGAGGTGGGTGGGTCCACGTGGAATAGGCCAGGGGGAGGGTTGTTGTTGCTCACTAGGATTAGGACTAGGACTCTTTTCTACACTGTATGTGTCCACTATAGGAGGTGATGTGACCGATAGGTGTTAACCCATTCTGACCTGAGATCAGATTCATACGACGTTTCCACTGGACACACACACTGGTCTGATTAACCCATTCTGACCTGAGATCAGATTCATACAAGGTTTCCGCTGGACACACACTGGTCTGATCAACCCATTCTGACCTGAGATCAGATTCTAAAAAATGTCAGTCGTTCTTCGATTTAAAAAAAAATAGCAGACCTACAAGCTCGTAGCGCGCCACTCGGTGGCGCGCTATGAGCTTGTAGGTCTGCTATTTTTCAATAGCTAAAGCATAACGTACGTGTGTGTGTGTGTGTGTGTGTGTGTGTGTGTGTGTGTGTGTGTGTGTGTGTGTGTGTGTGTGTGTGTGTGTGTGTGTGTGTGTGTGTGTGTGTGTGTGTGTGTGTGTGTGTGTGTGTGTGTGTGTGTGTGTGTGTGTGTGTGTGTGTGTGCGCGTGTGTGCGCGCGTGCGCATGTGCGCTCGCTCGTGTGTGCGCTCTTATGCAGCATGGCATACAAAATATTCGAAGGGTCTGAGAGGCAAAATAATAGTGGTCGTGGCTCCAAAGCCGAATACATAAAATGGACCTTGATATGAAAAGGGTTGAAAAGCACTGGGTAAGACATAAGGTAGGTCCACATATGGGCCCACAATAATTTATCACATAGAGATTTACAAAAGAATATGTATATAATCATTTTAACCTAGAATCAAAGCCATCCAGCCAAAACATTTGATTCTGTGGGGGGGTGGGGGGGGGGTAGTTTGTTTAGGCTGTACTGTACTGTACTGTACTGTACTGTACTGTACTATACTACTCGTGTGGCCGATATAAATACAGTGGACTCCCTCATTTCATTTCAGTGTGATTTTATTTTAATCTATTTATTTTCACAGAATCAAAATGTTTTATGGTCATGATTCACCATTGATTCTAGGCTTAAAATAATTTATATAAATGCGTTTCTTAATCTCTATGGGAAAAATGAATGGGGTCCGATCGATGGAACCAGAAAATGGCCGCCATGCACTGCTATGCCCTATAGCAGCAGGTTTGTATGTACATTGTATGTATTGAGCCACAAACGGGTGAATAAATCACACAGAAACAACACGAGCTGTTGTGTCACGATGTTGTTGTGAATTATATCCATGCTGTCAGAATGGCAGCCTCTGGTTGGACATTATTATATCCATGCTGTCAGAATGGCAGCCTCTGGTTGGACATTATTATATCCATGCTGTCAGAATGGCAGCCTCTGGTTGGACATTATTATATCCATGCTGTCAGAATGGCAGCCTCTGGTTGGACATTATTATATCCATGCTGTCAGAATGGCAGCCTCTGGTTGGACATTATTATATCCATGCTGTCAGAATGGCAGCCTCTGGTTGGACATTATTATATCCATGCTGTCAGAATGGCAGCCTCTGGTTGGACATTATTATATCCATGCTGTCAGAATGGCAGCCTCTGGTTGGACATTATTATATCCATGCTGTCAGAATGGCAGCCTCTGGTTGGACATTATTATATCCATGCTGTCAGAATGGCAGCCTCTGGTTGGACATTATTATATCCATGCTGTCAGAATGGCAGCCTCTGGTTGGACATTTCCCATTCCCTGCATCCACAATCACACATGTGTTTGCCATCACACCACTCAACTCATTAGCCAATCACAGCTTAGGTGGGCCACTATATAACCAGCAACTCACCCCACACTCCTCACTCAGTCTCCAGCCTTCACACCGGCAACATGCAGACCTCACTGACTACCCACTCCTCCAGCCATGCCTACTTGACCAAAGTAAGCCTTTGTTCCCCTGTACTGTATTGACTGATGTATTCTATGCAATGTTGATCACTTTGCCATAATACTATGATTGTATTGTCAATGGGCGTGGCCTATATGGGGAGATGCGTCATGACCCAAGGAATCCAGGGAAATCCATTGTTATTTTAGGACCTACGGGTCGAGTTATAAGCCAAAACGTAAAGTGGGCTGTTATAGCGCCACCATGAGGCCGACCGATGTAATTTTAAGTTAATTAATTATTACTTGCACAAACAGAGCGCGCAAGTAATGTTTTCGCCCGGTCTCTTCCGCCGTGACATCTGTCCCGCCATTCGATGTTTATGCAGAAAAACATCAAATCTGTGCCTGTTTTGCTGGGACCAAATGACCACAAATGACCATATTTCTTACGTCATCATTTAGGGCTAGTCATACGTATACTATATACATAATCAGTAAAAATAAAATAGCAAATTGTGCCTGATCTGCTGGGACCAGAGTATGTGGTGTGTATATGTATGACTAGCTCTTAATGATGACGTAAGAAATATGGTCATTTGTGGTCATTTGGTCCCAGCAAACCAGGCACAGATTTGCTGTTTTCTTGCATAAACATCAAATGGCGGGACAGCTGTCACGGTTATTGGCGCAAAGTAACCACAGTATACCACTAATCAACTTACAACTACACACTTTATACAGTATATAGTATAGAGTATATATGTATACGTATATAGTATATGCCTATATACTATATATATTTCTTACGTCATCATTTAGAGCTAGTCATACGTATACTATATACATAATCAGTAAAAATAAAATAGCAAATTGTGCCTGATCTGCTGGGACCAGAGTACGTGGTGTGTATATGTATGACTAGCTCTTAATGATGACATAAGAAATATGGTCATTTGTGGTCATTTGGTCGCAGCAAACCAGGCACAGATTTGCTGTTTTCTTGCATAAACATCAAATGGCGGGACAGCTGTCACGGTTTTTGGCGCAAAGTAACCACAGTATACCGCTAATCAACTTACAACTACACACTCCACTCTATATAGTATATATGTATACGTATATAGTATATGCCTATATACTATAAATATATACTATATATAGTATATGCCTATATAGTATATGCCTGCTTTGCTGGGACCAAACGACCACAAATGACCATATCTCTTACGTCATCATTTAGAGCTAGTCATACGTATACTATATACATAATCAGTAAAAATAAAATAGCAAGTTGTGCCTGGTCTGCTGGGACCAGAGTACGTGGTGTGTATATGTATGACTAGCTCTTCACCCAAACTTATATAGATAGAGACTTGAATCATACTTAATAATACTAGGTGTTTATATGCATAAAGTAGGTAGGTAGCAAATAGTTACATCTAATAATTATACATTTCAAACGTTCCTTCACAGAGATACTGAGATTTGACAGTTTACAGCGGTCGAAAGGACTTGCGCGCTAGTTGGCCATTTATGGCCTACTAGTGTGCAACAAGCAAGTATGCACTCGACAGAGTGCAGTTCTAGTTGTAATTATTATGAATATCTCCCTCAAGTGTTTTTGCATTTTCCCATTCATGTCAATGGGGAAATTTAATCCACAAATTAATTAATATCAATTAAACTATACAACGGGTAACATCCAATGATTCCAGGTTTGTGCATCAGCAGATGTTTTATTTTATCATGCAAGTAAGGACATGTTACGTTAGCATGGCCAAAACAATCACCGGTAGAAGGTACTTTCAGGTTTCTGAAATGGGGTTCAAGTCCCTGCAGTGATGGAAGGCTTAATGTTTTACATGTGTCCTGCTTGTGTGTTTTATTACATTAAATGTTATCATAAGTCATAATAGTACCCGACTATTTGTAATTACAACATGTAATACTTGGTTCACAGAGTTCTCTTTCACAGTACGCTTTGCACAATCCCAGGCGCGAACCCTGGACCTCTCGGGGTTGTCCGATTAAATGAGATGTAAATTGCAACACAGGTATGCACCTCTGGCGACCTTGGACACTCCCATATGCTAATCTGGACAACGAAGACCGACCGGAGGAGGTTGGCGAATCGCTGGGCGGCTCATCGTCCCATGGGTGGGGAAACTTCACTACTGTACGGCTCCTCGTCCCATGGGTGGGGAAACATCGCTACTGTACGGCTCCTCGTCCCATGGGTGGGGAAACATCGCTACTGTACGGCTCCTCGTCCCATGGGTGGGGAAACATCGCTACTGTACGGCTCCTCGTCCCATAGGTGGGGAAACATCGCTACTGTACGGCTCATCGTCCCACAGACAGACATGCAACAAGGTTGTGTCATGAAACCATGTGACTCCCATTTGAAATGTTTTTTTTCGGACGGAAGGCTCTAACATGTTGTTTTTCTCGATTTTTGAGTTTTTGAGAGAAAGATGAGAATCGAGAAAAAACGACATACTATAGTTCATGGTTTCGGACGGAAGGCTAGAGCATGACGTTTTTCTCGATTTTGAGGTTTTGAGAGAAAGATGAAAATCGAGAAACGACATACTATAGTTCATGGTTTGGAACAGGAGGCTATATATATACTGTAGCCCATGGTCTCGGAGTGATTTTCGGCTTTTCTTTTTCAAATCCTCGAAAATGATGAAAAACGGCATGCTATAATATGCCGTCCAAGGCTGTGGGCTGAACTTGAACCCACAACCTGTGGCTCACATATAGACCGATTCCGTAGCGAGTCTCATGGTCGCAGCCTACGTATTTCCTGTAGGCGGAGTTGACACATCTGCGGTTTCCCCGCACCAAGCTTCTACTACAGTGAATGGAAAAGTGACTGATGTTAGTCTGCTTCAAACGTTACTTTCACTGCTTTGTCTCAACCATTACTCAATGGCTCTGGTCTCAGCCACCGTGGAAGATATTTTGACATTCCGTTTCCTTTTTTTCTTTATGTTGCCACTACTGTTGGAGCAGCCATAAACTACACAGGTTCATCTCTACTGTTGGAGCAGCCATAAACTACACAGGTTCATCTCTACTGTTGGAGCAGCCATAAACTACACAGGTTCATCTCTACTGTTGGAGCAGCCATAAACTACACAGGTTCATCTCTACTGTTGGAGCAGCCATAAACTACACAGGTTCATCTCTACTGTTGGAGCAGCCATAAACTACACAGGTTCATCTCTACTGTTGGAGCAGCCATAAACTACACAGGTTCATCTCTACTGTTGGAGCAGCCATAAACTACACAGGTTCATCTCTACTGTTGGAGCAGCCATAAACTACACAGGTTCATCTCTACTGTTGGAGCAGCCATAAACTACACAGGTTCATCTCTACTGTTGGAGCAGCCATAAACTACACAGGTTCATCTCTACTGTTGGAGCAGCCATAAACTACACAGGTTCATCTCTACTGTTGGAGCAGCCATAAACTACACGGGTTCATCTCTACTGTTGGAGCAGCCATAAACTACACAGGTTCATCTCTACTGTTGGAGCAGCCATAAACTACACAGGTTCATCTCTACTGTTGGAGCAGCCATAAACTACACAGGTTCATCTCTACTGTTGGAGCAGCCATAAACTACACAGGTTCATCTCTACTGTTGGAGCAGCCATAAACTACACAGGTTCATCTCTACTGTTGGAGCAGCCATAAACTACACAGGTTCATCTCTACTGTTGGAGCAGCCATAAACTACACAGGTTCATCTCTACTGTTGGAGCAGCCATAAACTACACAGGTTCATCTCTACTGTTGGAGCAGCCATAAACTACACAGGTTCATCCCGATGTTCTGGGCATCTTTGTAATGTTAGGAGACCCGCTACGGAATCTGTCTATAGACAGCAGCTTATCACAGAGGGCCACAGAGGGCCCACAGAGGGCCACAGAGGGCCACAGAGGGCCCACACAGGGCCACAGAGGGCCCACACAGGGCCACAGAGGGCCCACACAGGGCCACAGAGGGCCACAGAGGGCCCACACAGGGCCACAGAGGGCCCACACAGGGCCACAGAGGGCCCACACAGGGCCACAGAGGGCCCACACAGGGCCACAGAGGGCCCACACAGGGCCACAGAGGGCCCACACAGGGCCACAGAGGGCCACCATGCTCTCTGAGGGTCTCCTCAGCTTTCCATCTCTTTCTTGTGTTCTTATGGATGTTATTCTCTAAAACATGCTGCAGAGTGAAAGGAGGAGGAACTAAGCTGGATTTGAACTCACAGCCTCTGGCTCACATGGACGTTTTTTAGACGTCTATTTTTAGACGTTTTTATCCCATTTTTAGACGCACGTCTAATAGCCGGCTATTGCTCAGTGGGATGGTCAAAAATGATGAAAAACGGCGTGCTACAGTATGCCGTACGATATCGGCTATTAGATGAGCGTCTAAAAATGGGATAAAAAACGTCTAAAAATAGACGTCTAAAAATAGACGTCTAAAACACGTCTAAAAATAGACGTGTTTTAGACGTCTATTTTTAGACAAAAATTATGAAAAACGAGGATTATAATTTTTTTAAATCAAAAAACGATGGGCTATAATATAACCCAATTTTAGATTTTTTTTCAAATCCTCAAACATGATGAAAAACGGCGTGCTATAGTATGCCGTACGGTATGGGCTATAGCCTATGGTCAAAAATGATGAAAAACCAGGATATAAAATATCAAAAATTCAAAAAACGATGGGCTATAACACATCGTTTTTTTCCATCCATTCTTTTAAAATCCTCAAAAATGATGAAAAACGTCGTGCTACAGTATGCCGTACGATATGGGCTATTAGATGAGCGTCTAAAAATGGGATAAAAAACGTCTAAAAATAGACGTCTAAAACACGTCTAAAAAAAGACGTGTTTTAGACGTCTATTTTTAGACGTGTTTTAGACGTCTATTTTTAGACGTTTTTTAGACGTCTATTTTTAGACGTTTTTTATCCCATTTTTAGACGCACGTCTAATAGCCGGCTATTGCTCAGTGGGATGGTCAAAAATGATGAAAAACGAGGTTAACTTTTTTTTTCAAAATTTCAAAAAACGATGGGCTATAACCCATGTTTGTTTTTTTTTCCATTTTTTTCAAAACCTCAAAAATGATGAACAACGGCGTGCTATAGTATGCCGTACCGTATGGGCTATAGCCCATGTTCAAAAATGATGAAAAACGAGGTTAACTTTTTTTTTCAAAAATTCAAAAAACGATGGGCTATAACCCATGTTTTTTTTTTTTTTTCATTTTTTTCAAAACCTCAAAAATGATGAAAAATGGCGTGCTACAGTATGCCGTACGATATGGGCTATTAGATGAGCGTCTAAAAATGGGATAAAAAACGTCAAAAAATAGACGTCTAAAACACGTATAAAAAAAGACGTGTTTTAGACTTCTATTTTTAGACGTTTTTTAGACGTCTATTTTTTGACGTTTTTTATCCCATTTTTAGACGCACGTCTAATAGCCGGCTATTGCTCAGTGGGATGGTCAAAAATGATGAAAAACGAGGATTATTATTTTTTTAAATCAAAAAACGATGGGCTATAATATAACCCAATTTTAGATTTTTTTTCAAATCCTCAAAAATGATGAAAAACGGCGTGCTATAGTATGCCGTACGGTATGGGCTATAGCCTATGGTCAAAAATGATGAAAAACCAGGATAAAAAAAATATCAAAAATTCAAAAAACGATGGGCTATAACACATCGTTTTTTTTCCATCCATTCTTTTAAAATCCTCAAAAATGATGAAAAACGGCGTGCTACAGTATGCCGTACGATATGGGCTATTAGATGAGCGTCTAAAAATGGGATAAAAAACGTCTAAAAATAGACGTCTAAAACACGTCTAAAAATAGACGTGTTTTAGACGTCTATTTTTAGACGTTTTTTAGACGTCTATTTTTAGACGTTTTTTATCCCATTTTTAGACGCACGTCTAATAGCCGGCTATTGCTCAGTGGGATGGTCAAAAATGATGAAAAACGAGTTTAACTTTTTTTTTCAAAATTTCAAAAAACGATGGGCTATAACCCATGTTTTTTTTTTTTCCATTTTTTTCAAAACCTCAAAAATGATGAACAACGGCGTGCTATAGTATGCCGTACCGTATGGGCTATAGCCCATGTTCAAAAATGATGAAAAACGAGGTTAACTTTTTTTTTCAAAAATTCAAAAAACGATGGGCTATAACCCATGTTTTTTTTTTTTTTTTTTTTTTTTTTAACCCAAAAATGATGAAAAACGGCGTGCTATAGTATGCCGTACGGTAGGGGCTATAGCCCATGTTCAAAAACGATGAAAAACGAGGATAACATTTTTTACAAAAAATCTAAAAACGATGGGCTATAACCCATGTTTTTTAAAAATTTAAAAAAATTCAAATCCTCAAAAATGATGAAAAACGAGGTTAACTTTTTTTTTCAAAAATTCAAAAAACGATGGGCTATAACCCATGTTTTTTGAAATTTTGAATTTTTTTCAAATCCTCAAAAATGATGAAAAACGGCGTGCTATAGTATGCCGTACGGTAGGGGCTATAGCCCATGTTCAAAAACGATGAAAAACGAGGATAACATTTTTTACAAAAAATCAAAAAACGATGGGCTATAACCCATGTTTTTTAAAAATTAAAAAAAAATCAAATCCTCAAAAATGATGAAAAACGGCGTGCTATATTATGCCGTACGGTAGGGGCTATAGCCCATGTTCAAAAACGATGAAAAACGAGGATAACATTTTTTTCAAAAATAAAAAAAACGATGGGCTATAACCCATGTTTTTTGAAATTTTGAATTTTTTTCAAATCCTCAAAAATGATGAAAAACGGCGTGCTATAGTATGCCGTACGGTAGGGGCTATAGCCCATGTTCAAAAACGATGAAAAACGAGGATAACATTTTTTTCAAAAATTAAAAAAAACGATGGGCTATAACCCATGTTTTTTGAAATTTTGAATTTTTTTCTAATCCTCAAAAATGATGAAAAACGGCGTGCTATAGTATGCCGTACGGTAGGGGCTATAGCCCATGTTCAAAAACGATGAAAAAAGAGGATAACATTTTTTACAAAAATTCAAAAAACGATGGGCTATAACCCATGTTTTTTTTAAATTTTAAAATTTTAAAATCCTCAAAAATGATGAAAAACGGCGTGCTATAGTATGCCGTACGGTAGGAGCTATAGCCCATGTACAAAAACGATGAAAAACGAGGATAACATTTTTTTAAAAAATTCAAAAAACGATGGGCTATAACCCATGTTTTTTTAAATTTTGATTTTTTTCAAATCTTCAAAAATGATGAAAAACGGCGTGCTATATTATGCCGTACGGTAGGACTATAGCCCATGTTCAAAAACGATGAAAAACGAGGATAACATTTTTTTCAAAAATTAAAAAAACGATGGGCTATAACCCATGTTTTTTGAAATTTTGATTTTTTTTCAAATCCTCAAAAATGATGAAAAATGGCGTGCTATAGTATGCCGTACGGTAGGGGCTATAGCCCATGTTCAAAAACGATGAAAAACGAGGATAACATTTTTTACAAAAATTAAAAAAACTATGGGCTATAACCCATGTTTTTTAAAATTTAAAAAAAAATTCAAATCCTCAAAAATGATGAAAAACGGCGTGCTATATTATGCCGTACGGTAGGGGCTATAGCCCATGTTCAAAAACGATGAAAAATGAGGATAACATTTTTTTCAAAAATTCAAAAAACGATGGGCTATAACCCATGTTTTTTGAAATTTTGAATTTTTTTCAAATCCTCAAAAATGATGAAAAACTGTGTGCTATAGTATGCCGTACGGTAGGGGCTATAGCCCATGTTCAAAAACGATGAAAAACGAGGATAACATTTTTTTCAAAAATTAAAAAAACGATGGGCTATAACCCATGTTTTTTGAAATTTTGAATTTTTTTCAAATCCTCAAAAATGATGAAAAACTGCGTGCTATAGTATGCCGTACGGTAGGGGCTATAGCCCATGCTCAAAAACGATGAAAAACGAGGATAACATTTTTTTCAAAAATTAAAAAAACGATGGGCTATAACCCATGTTTTTTGAAATTTAGATTTTTTTTCAAATCCTCAAAAATGATGAAAAACTGCGTGCTATAGTATGCCGTACGGTAGGGGCTATAGCCCATGTTCAAAAACGATGAAAAACGAGGATAACATTTTTTTCAAAAATTAAAAAAACGATGGGCTATAACCCATGTTTTTTGAAATTTTTAATTTTTTTCAAATCCTCAAAAATGATGAAAAACTGCGTGCTATAGTATGCCGTACGGTAGGGGCTATAGCCCATGCTCAAAAACGATGAAAAACGAGGATAACATTTTTTTCAAAAATTCAAAAAACAATGGGCTATAACCCATGTTTTTTGAAATTTTGATTTTTTTTCAAATCCTCAAAAATGATGAAAAACGGCTTGCTATAGTATGCCGTACGGTAGGAGCTATAGCCCATGTTCAAAAACGATGAAAAACGAGGATAACATTTTTTTCAAAAATTTAAAAAACAATGGGCTATAACCCATGTTTTTTGAAATTTTGAATTTTTTTCAAATCCTCAAAAATGATGAAAAACTGCGTGCTATAGTATGCCGTACGGTAGGGGCTATAGCCCATGCTCAAAAACGATGAAAAACGAGGATAACATTTTTTTCAAAAATTAAAAAAACGATGGGCTATAACCCATGTTTTTTGAAATTTTGAATTTTTTTCAAATCCTCAAAAATGATGAAAAACTGCGTGCTATAGTATGCCGTACGGTAGGGGCTATAGCCCATGCTCAAAAACGATGAAAAACGAGGATAACATTTTTTTCAAAAATTCAAAAAACAATGGGCTATAACCCATGTTTTTTGAAATTTTGAATTTTTTTCAAATCCTCAAAAATGATGAAAAACGGCGTGCTATAGTATGCCGTACGGTAGGAGCTATAGCCCATGTTCAAAAACGATGAAAAACAAGGATAACATTTTTTTCAAAAATTAAAAAAACGATGGGCTATAACCCATGTTTTTTGAAATTTTGAATTTTTTTCAAATCCTCAAAAATGATGAAAAACTGCGTGCTATAGTATGCCGTACGGTAGGGGCTATAGCCCATGTTCAAAAACGATGAAAAACGAGGATAAATTTTTTTTCAAAAATTAAAAAAACGATGGGCTATAACCCATGTTTTTTGAAATTTTGAAATTTTTTCAAATCCTCAAAAATGATGAAAAACTGCGTGCTATAGTATGCCGTACGGTAGGGTCTATAGCCCATGTTCAAAAACGATGAAAAACGAGGATAACATTTTTTTCAAAAATTTAAAAAACGATGGGCTATAACCCATGTTTTTTGAAATTTTGAATTTTTTTCAAATCCTCAAAAATGATGAAAAACTGCGTGCTATAGTATGCCGTACGGTAGGGGCTATAGCCCATGCTCAAAAACGATGAAAAACGAGGATAACATTTTTTTCTAAAATTCAAAAACAATGGGCTATAACCCATGTTTTTTGAAATTTTGAATTTTTTTCAAATCCTCAAAAATGATGAAAAACGGCGTGCTATAATATGCCGTACGGTAGGAGCTATAGCCCATGTTCAAAAACGATGAAAAACAAGGATAACATTTTTTTCAAAAATTAAAAAAACGATGGGCTATAACCCATGTTTTTTGAAATTTTGAATTTTTTTCAAATCCTCAAAAATGATGAAAAACGGCGTGCTATAGTATGCCGTACGGTAGGAGCTATAGCCCATGTTCAAAAACGATGAAAAACAAGGATAACATTTTTTTCAAAAATTAAAAAAACGATGGGCTATAACCCATGTTTTTTGAAATTTTGAATTTTTTTCAAATCCTCAAAAATGATGAAAAACTGCGTGCTATAGTATGCCGTACGGTAGGGGCTATAGCCCATGTTCAAAAACGATGAAAAACGAGGATAACATTTTTTTCAAAAATAAAAAAAACGATGGGCTATAACCCATGTTTTTTGAAATTTTGAAATTTTTTCAAATCCTCAAAAATGATGAAAAACTGCGTGCTATAGTATGCCGTACGGTAGGGTCTATAGCCCATGTTCAAAAACGATGAAAAACGAGGATAACATTTTTTTCAAAAATTTAAAAAACGATGGGCTATAACCCATGTTTTTTGAAATTTTGAATTTTTTTCAAATCCTCAAAAATGATGAAAAACTGCGTGCTATAGTATGCCGTACGGTAGGGGCTATAGCCCATGTTCAAAAACGATGAAAAACGAGGATAAATTTTTTTTCAAAAATTAAAAAAACGATGGGCTATAACCCATGTTTTTTGAAATTTTGAAATTTTTTCAAATCCTCAAAAATGATGAAAAACTGCGTGCTATAGTATGCCGTACGGTAGGGGCTATAGCCCATGCTCAAAAACGATGAAAAACGAGGATAACATTTTTTTCAAAAATAAAAAAAACGATGGGCTATAACCCATGTTTTTTGAAATTTTGAATTTTTTTCAAATCCTCAAAAATGATGAAAAACTGCGTGCTATAGTATGCCGTACGGTAGGGGCTATAGCCCATGCTCAAAAACGATGAAAAACGAGGATAACATTTTTTTCAAAAATTCAAAAACAATGGGCTATAACCCATGTTTTTTGAAATTTTGAATTTTTTTCAAATCCTCAAAAATGATGAAAAACGGCGTGCTATAGTATGCCGTACGGTAGGAGCTATAGCCCATGTTCAAAAACGATGAAAAACAAGGATAACATTTTTTTCAAAAATTAAAAAAACGATGGGCTATAACCCATGTTTTTTGAAATTTTGAATTTTTTTCAAATCCTCAAAAATGATGAAAAACTGCGTGCTATAGTATGCCGTACGGTAGGGGCTATAGCCCATGTTCAAAAACGATGAAAAACGAGGATAACATTTTTTTCAAAAATTAAAAAAACGATGGGCTATAACCCATGTTTTTTGAAATTTTAAATTTTTTTCAAATCCTCAAAAATGATGAAAAACTGCGTGCTATAGTATGCCGTACGGTAGGGGCTATAGCCCATGCTCAAAAACGATGAAAAACGAGGATAACATTTTTTTCAAAAATTCAAAAAACAATGGGCTATAACCCATGTTTTTTGAAATTTTGAATTTTTTTCAAATCCTCAAAAATGATGAAAAACGGCTTGCTATAGTATGCCGTACGGTAGGAGCTATAGCCCATGTTCAAAAACGATGAAAAACGAGGATAACATTTTTTTCAAAAATTTAAAAAACAATGGGCTATAACCCATGTTTTTTGAAATTTTGAATTTTTTTCAAATCCTCAAAAATGATGAAAAACTGCGTGCTATAGTATGCCGTACGGTAGGGGCTATAGCCCATGCTCAAAAACGATGAAAAACGAGGATAACATTTTTTTCAAAAATTAAAAAAACGATGGGCTATAACCCATGTTTTTTGAAATTTTGAATTTTTTTCAAATCCTCAAAAATGATGAAAAACTGCGTGCTATAGTATGCCGTACGGTAGGGGCTATAGCCCATGCTCAAAAACGATGAAAAACGAGGATAACATTTTTTTCAAAAATTCAAAAAACAATGGGCTATAACCCATGTTTTTTGAAATTTTGAATTTTTTTCAAATCCTCAAAAATGATGAAAAACGGCTTGCTATAGTATGCCGTACGGTAGGAGCTATAGCCCATGTTCAAAAACGATGAAAAACGAGGATAACATTTTTTTCAAAAATTTAAAAAACAATGGGCTATAACCCATGTTTTTTGAAATTTTGAATTTTTTTCAAATCCTCAAAAATGATGAAAAGCTGCGTGCTATAGTATGCCGTACGGTAGGGGCTATAGCCCATGCTCAAAAACGATGAAAAACGAGGATAACATTTTTTTCAAAAATTAAAAAAACGATGGGCTATAACCCATGTTTTTTGAAATTTTGAATTTTTTTCAAATCCTCAAAAATGATGAAAAACTGCGTGCTATAGTATGCCGTACGGTAGGGGCTATAGCCCATGCTCAAAAACGATGAAAAACGAGGATAACATTTTTTTCAAAAATTCAAAAAACAATGGGCTATAACCCATGTTTTTTGAAATTTTGAATTTTTTTCAAATCCTCAAAAATGATGAAAAACGGCGTGCTATAGTATGCCGTACGGTAGGAGCTATAGCCCATGTTCAAAAACGATGAAAAACAAGGATAACATTTTTTTCAAAAATTAAAAAAACGATGGGCTATAACCCATGTTTTTTGAAATTTTGAATTTTTTTCAAATCCTCAAAAATGATGAAAAACTGCGTGCTATAGTATGCCGTACGGTAGGGGCTATAGCCCATGTTCAAAAACGATGAAAAACGAGGATAATTTTTTTTTCAAAAATTAAAAAAACGATGGGCTATAACCCATGTTTTTTGAAATTTTGAAATTTTTTCAAATCCTCAAAAATGATGAAAAACTGCGTGCTATAGTATGCCGTACGGTAGGGTCTATAGCCCATGTTCAAAAACGATGAAAAACGAGGATAACATTTTTTTCAAAAATTTAAAAAACGATGGGCTATAACCCATGTTTTTTGAAATTTTGAATTTTTTTCAAATCCTCAAAAATGATGAAAAACTGCGTGCTATAGTATGCCGTACGGTAGGGGCTATAGCCCATGCTCAAAAACGATGAAAAACGAGGATAACATTTTTTTCAAAAATTCAAAAAACAATGGGCTATAACCCATGTTTTTTGAAATTTTGAATTTTTTTCAAATCCTCAAAAATGATGAAAAACGGCTTGCTATAGTATGCCGTACGGTAGGAGCTATAGCCCATGTTCAAAAACGATGAAAAACGAGGATAACATTTTTTTCAAAAATTTAAAAAACAATGGGCTATAACCCATGTTTTTTGAAATTTTGAATTTTTTTCAAATCCTCAAAAATGATGAAAAACTGCGTGCTATAGTATGCCGTACGGTAGGGGCTATAGCCCATGCTCAAAAACGATGAAAAACGAGGATAACATTTTTTTCAAAAATTAAAAAAACGATGGGCTATAACCCATGTTTTTTGAAATTTTGAATTTTTTTCAAATCCTCAAAAATGATGAAAAACTGCGTGCTATAGTATGCCGTACGGTAGGGGCTATAGCCCATGCTCAAAAACGATGAAAAACGAGGATAACATTTTTTTCAAAAATTCAAAAAACAATGGGCTATAACCCATGTTTTTTGAAATTTTGAATTTTTTTCAAATCCTCAAAAATGATGAAAAACGGCGTGCTATAGTATGCCGTACGGTAGGAGCTATAGCCCATGTTCAAAAACGATGAAAAACAAGGATAACATTTTTTTCAAAAATTAAAAAAACGATGGGCTATAACCCATGTTTTTTGAAATTTTGAATTTTTTTCAAATCCTCAAAAATGATGAAAAACTGCGTGCTATAGTATGCCGTACGGTAGGGGCTATAGCCCATGTTCAAAAACGATGAAAAACGAGGATAACATTTTTTTCAAAAATTAAAAAAACGATGGGCTATAACCCATGTTTTTTGAAATTTTGAAATTTTTTCAAATCCTCAAAAATGATGAAAAACTGCGTGCTATAGTATGCCGTACGGTAGGGTCTATAGCCCATGTTCAAAAACGATGAAAAACGAGGATAACATTTTTTTCAAAAATTTAAAAAACGATGGGCTATAACCCATGTTTTTTGAATTTTTGAATTTTTTTCAAATCCTCAAAAATGATGAAAAACGGCGTGCTATAATATGCCGTACGGTAGGAGCTATAGCCCATGTTCAAAAACGATGAAAAACAAGGATAACTTTTTTTTCAAAAATTAAAAAAACGATGGGCTATAACCCATGTTTTTTGAAATTTTGAATTTTTTTCAAATCCTCAAAAATGATGAAAAACGGCGTGCTATAGTATGCCGTACGGTAGGAGCTATAGCCCATGTTCAAAAACGATGAAAAACAAGGATAACATTTTTTTCAAAAATTAAAAAAACGATGGGCTATAACCCATGTTTTTTGAAATTTTGAATTTTTTTCAAATCCTCAAAAATGATGAAAAACTGCGTGCTATAGTATGCCGTACGGTAGGGGCTATAGCCCATGTTCAAAAACGATGAAAAACGAGGATAACATTTTTTTCAAAAATTAAAAAAACGATGGGCTATAACCCATGTTTTTTGAAATTTTGAAATTTTTTCAAATCCTCAAAAATAATGAAAAACTGCGTGCTATAGTATGCCGTACGGTAGGGTCTATAGCCCATGTTCAAAAACGATGAAAAACGAGGATAATTTTTTTTTCAAAAATTTAAAAAACGATGGGCTATAACCCATGTTTTTTGAAATTTTGAATTTTTTTCAAATCCTCAAAAATGATGAAAAACTGCGTGCTATAGTATGCCGTACGGTAGGGGCTATAGCCCATGCTCAAAAACGATGAAAAACGAGGATAACATTTTTTTCAAAAATAAAAAAAACGATGGGCTATAACCCATGTTTTTTGAAATTTTGAATTTTTTTCAAATCCTCAAAAATGATGAAAAACTGCGTGCTATAGTATGCCGTACGGTAGGGGCTATAGCCCATGCTCAAAAACGATGAAAAACGAGGATAACATTTTTTTCAAAAATTCAAAAACAATGGGCTATAACCCATGTTTTTTGAAATTTTGAATTTTTTTCAAATCCTCAAAAATGATGAAAAACGGCGTGCTATAGTATGCCGTACGGTAGGAGCTATAGCCCATGTTCAAAAACGATGAAAAACAAGGATAACATTTTTTTCAAAAATAAAAAAAACGATGGGCTATAACCCATGTTTTTTGAAATTTTGAATTTTTTTCAAATCCTCAAAAATGATGAAAAACTGCGTGCTATAGTATGCCGTACGGTAGGGGCTATAGCCCATGTTCAAAAACGATGAAAAACGAGGATAACATTTTTTTCAAAAATTAAAAAAACGATGGGCTATAACCCATGTTTTTTGAAATTTTAATTTTTTTTCAAATCCTCAAAAATGATGAAAAACTGCGTGCTATAGTATGCCGTACGGTAGGGGCTATAGCCCATGCTCAAAAACGATGAAAAACGAGGATAACATTTTTTTCAAAAATTAAAAAAACGATGGGCTATAACCCATGTTTTTTGAAATTTTGAAATTTTTTCAAATCCTCAAAAATGATGAAAAACGGCGTGCTATAGTATGCCGTACGGTAGGAGCTATAGCCCATGTACAAAAACGATGAAAAACGAGGATAACATTTTTTTCAAAAATTCAAAAAATGATGGGCTATAACCCATGTTTTTTGAATTTTTGAATTTTTTTCAAATCCTCAAAAATGATGAAAAACGGCATGCTATAGTATGCCGTACGGTAGGGGCTATAGCCCATGCTCAAAAACGATGAAAAACGAGGATAACATTTTTTTCAAAAATTCAAAAAACAATGGGCTATAACCCATGTTTTTTGAAATTTTGAATTTTTTTCAAATCCTCAAAAATGATGAAAAACTGCGTGCTATAGTATGCCGTACGGTAGGGGCTATAGCCCATGCTCAAAAACGATGAAAAATGAGGATAACATTTTTTTCAAAAATTCAAAAAACAATGGGCTATAACCCATGTTTTTTGAAATTTTGAATTTTTTTCAAATCCTCAAAAATGATGAAAAACTGCGTGCTATAGTATGCCGTACGGTAGGGGCTATAGCCCATGCTCAAAAACGATGAAAAACGAGGATAACATTTTTTTCAAAAATTAAAAAAACGATGGGCTATAACCCATGTTTTTTGAAATTTTGAATTTTTTTCAAATCCTCAAAAATGATGAAAAACTGCGTGCTATAGTATGCCGTACGGTAGGGGCTATAGCCCATGTTCAAAAACGATGAAAAACGAGGATAACATTTTTTTCAAAAATTAAAAAAACGATGGGCTATAACCCATGTTTTTTGAAATTTTGAAATTTTTTCAAATCCTCAAAAATGATGAAAAACTGCGTGCTATAGTATGCCGTACGGTAGGGTCTATAGCCCATGTTCAAAAACGATGAAAAACGAGGATAACATTTTTTTCAAAAATTTAAAAAACGATGGGCTATAACCCATGTTTTTTGAAATTTTGAATTTTTTTCAAATCCTCAAAAATGATGAAAAACTGCGTGCTATAGTATGCCGTACGGTAGGGGCTATAGCCCATGCTCAAAAACGATGAAAAACGAGGATAACATTTTTTTCAAAAATAAAAAAAACGATGGGCTATAACCCATGTTTTTTGAAATTTTGAATTTTTTTCAAATCCTCAAAAATGATGAAAAACTGCGTGCTATAGTATGCCGTACGGTAGGGGCTATAGCCCATGCTCAAAAACGATGAAAAACGAGGATAACATTTTTTTCAAAAATTCAAAAACAATGGGCTATAACCCATGTTTTTTGAAATTTTGAATTTTTTTCAAATCCTCAAAAATGATGAAAAACGGCGTGCTATAGTATGCCGTACGGTAGGAGCTATAGCCCATGTTCAAAAACGATGAAAAACAAGGATAACATTTTTTTCAAAAATTAAAAAAACGATGGGCTATAACCCATGTTTTTTGAAATTTTGAATTTTTTTCAAATCCTCAAAAATGATGAAAAACGGCGTGCTATAGTATGCCGTACGGTAGGAGCTATAGCCCATGTTCAAAAACGATGAAAAACAAGGATAACATTTTTTTCAAAAATTAAAAAAACGATGGGCTATAACCCATGTTTTTTGAAATTTTAAATTTTTTTCAAATCCTCAAAAATGATGAAAAACTGCGTGCTATAGTATGCCGTACGGTAGGGGCTATAGCCCATGCTCAAAAACGATGAAAAACGAGGATAACATTTTTTTCAAAAATTCAAAAAACAATGGGCTATAACCCATGTTTTTTGAAATTTTGAATTTTTTTCAAATCCTCAAAAATGATGAAAAACGGCTTGCTATAGTATGCCGTACGGTAGGAGCTATAGCCCATGTTCAAAAACGATGAAAAACGAGGATAACATTTTTTTCAAAAAATTAAAAAACAATGGGCTATAACCCATGTTTTTTGAAATTTTGAATTTTTTTCAAATCCTCAAAAATGATGAAAAACTGCGTGCTATAGTATGCCGTACGGTAGGGGCTATAGCCCATGCTCAAAAACGATGAAAAACGAGGATAACATTTTTTTCAAAAATTAAAAAAACGATGGGCTATAACCCATGTTTTTTGAAATTTTGAATTTTTTTCAAATCCTCAAAAATGATGAAAAACTGCGTGCTATAGTATGCCGTACGGTAGGGGCTATAGCCCATGCTCAAAAACGATGAAAAACGAGGATAACATTTTTTTCAAAAATTCAAAAAACAATGGGCTATAACCCATGTTTTTTGAAATTTTGAATTTTTTTCAAATCCTCAAAAATGATGAAAAACGGCTTGCTATAGTATGCCGTACGGTAGGAGCTATAGCCCATGTTCAAAAACGATGAAAAACGAGGATAACATTTTTTTCAAAAATTTAAAAAACAATGGGCTATAACCCATGTTTTTTGAAATTTTGAATTTTTTTCAAATCCTCAAAAATGATGAAAAACTGCGTGCTATAGTATGCCGTACGGTAGGGGCTATAGCCCATGCTCAAAAACGATGAAAAACGAGGATAACATTTTTTTCAAAAATTAAAAAAACGATGGGCTATAACCCATGTTTTTTGAAATTTTGAATTTTTTTCAAATCCTCAAAAATGATGAAAAACTGCGTGCTATAGTATGCCGTACGGTAGGGGCTATAGCCCATGCTCAAAAACGATGAAAAACGAGGATAACATTTTTTTCAAAAATTCAAAAAACAATGGGCTATAACCCATGTTTTTTGAAATTTTGAATTTTTTTCAAATCCTCAAAAATGATGAAAAACGGCGTGCTATAGTATGCCGTACGGTAGGAGCTATAGCCCATTTTCAAAAACGATGAAAAACAAGGATAACATTTTTTTCAAAAATTAAAAAAACGATGGGCTATAACCCATGTTTTTTGAAATTTTGAATTTTTTTCAAATCCTCAAAAATGATGAAAAACTGCGTGCTATAGTATGCCGTACGGTAGGGGCTATAGCCCATGTTCAAAAACGATGAAAAACGAGGATAATTTTTTTTTCAAAAATTAAAAAAACGATGGGCTATAACCCATGTTTTTTGAAATTTTGAATTTTTTTCAAATCCTCAAAAATGATGAAAAACTGCGTGCTATAGTATGCCGTACGGTAGGGTCTATAGCCCATGTTCAAAAACGATGAAAAACGAGGATAACATTTTTTTCAAAAATTTAAAAAACGATGGGCTATAACCCATGTTTTTTGAAATTTTGAATTTTTTTCAAATCCTCAAAAATGATGAAAAACTGCGTGCTATAGTATGCCGTACGGTAGGAGCTATAGCCCATGTTCAAAAACGATGAAAAACGAGGATAACATTTTTTTCAAAAAATTAAAAAACAATGGGCTATAACCCATGTTTTTTGAAATTTTGAATTTTTTTCAAATCCTCAAAAATGATGAAAAACTGCGTGCTATAGTATGCCGTACGGTAGGGGCTATAGCCCATGCTCAAAAACGATGAAAAACGAGGATAACATTTTTTTCAAAAATTAAAAAAACGATGGGCTATAACCCATGTTTTTTGAAATTTTGAATTTTTTTCAAATCCTCAAAAATGATGAAAAACTGCGTGCTATAGTATGCCGTACGGTAGGGGCTATAGCCCATGCTCAAAAACGATGAAAAACGAGGATAACATTTTTTTCAAAAATTCAAAAAACAATGGGCTATAACCCATGTTTTTTGAAATTTTGAATTTTTTTCAAATCCTCAAAAATGATGAAAAACGGCTTGCTATAGTATGCCGTACGGTAGGAGCTATAGCCCATGTTCAAAAACGATGAAAAACGAGGATAACATTTTTTTCAAAAATTTAAAAAACAATGGGCTATAACCCATGTTTTTTGAAATTTTGAATTTTTTTCAAATCCTCAAAAATGATGAAAAACTGCGTGCTATAGTATGCCGTACGGTAGGGGCTATAGCCCATGCTCAAAAACGATGAAAAACGAGGATAACATTTTTTTCAAAAATTAAAAAAACGATGGGCTATAACCCATGTTTTTTGAAATTTTGAATTTTTTTCAAATCCTCAAAAATGATGAAAAACTGCGTGCTATAGTATGCCGTACGGTAGGGGCTATAGCCCATGCTCAAAAACGATGAAAAACGAGGATAACATTTTTTTCAAAAATTCAAAAAACAATGGGCTATAACCCATGTTTTTTGGAATTTTGAATTTTTTTCAAATCCTCAAAAATGATGAAAAACGGCGTGCTATAGTATGCCGTACGGTAGGAGCTATAGCCCATGTTCAAAAACGATGAAAAACAAGGATAACATTTTTTTCAAAAATTAAAAAAACGATGGGCTATAACCCATGTTTTTTGAAATTTTGAATTTTTTTCAAATCCTCAAAAATGATGAAAAACTGCGTGCTATAGTATGCCGTACGGTAGGGGCTATAGCCCATGTTCAAAAACGATGAAAAACGAGGATAATTTTTTTTTCAAAAATTAAAAAAACGATGGGCTATAACCCATGTTTTTTGAAATTTTGAATTTTTTTCAAATCCTCAAAAATGATGAAAAACGGCTTGCTATAGTATGCCGTACGGTAGGAGCTATAGCCCATGTTCAAAAACGATGAAAAACGAGGATAACATTTTTTTCAAAAATTTAAAAAACAATGGGCTATAACCCATGTTTTTTGAAATTTTGAATTTTTTTCAAATCCTCAAAAATGATGAAAAACTGCGTGCTATAGTATGCCGTACGGTAGGGGCTATAGCCCATGCTCAAAAACGATGAAAAACGAGGATAACATTTTTTTCAAAAATTCAAAAAACAATGGGCTATAACCCATGTTTTTTGAAATTTTGAATTTTTTTCAAATCCTCAAAAATGATGAAAAACGGCTTGCTATAGTATGCCGTACGGTAGGAGCTATAGCCCATGTTCAAAAACGATGAAAAACGAGGATAACATTTTTTTCAAAAATTTAAAAAACAATGGGCTATAACCCATGTTTTTTGAAATTTTGAATTTTTTTCAAATCCTCAAAAATGATGAAAAACTGCTTGCTATAGTATGCCGTACGGTAGGGGCTATAGCCCATGCTCAAAAACGATGAAAAACGAGGATAACATTTTTTTCAAAAATTAAAAAAACGATGGGCTATAACCCATGTTTTTTGAAATTTTGAATTTTTTTCAAATCCTCAAAAATGATGAAAAACTGCGTGCTATAGTATGCCGTACGGTAGGGGCTATAGCCCATGCTCAAAAACGATGAAAAACGAGGATAACATTTTTTTCAAAAATTCAAAAAACAATGGGCTATAACCCATGTTTTTTGGAATTTTGAATTTTTTTCAAATCCTCAAAAATGATGAAAAACGGCGTGCTATAGTATGCCGTACGGTAGGAGCTATAGCCCATGTTCAAAAACGATGAAAAACAAGGATAACATTTTTTTCAAAAATTAAAAAAACGATGGGCTATAACCCATGTTTTTTGAAATTTTGAATTTTTTTCAAATCCTCAAAAATGATGAAAAACTGCGTGCTATAGTATGCCGTACGGTAGGGGCTATAGCCCATGTTCAAAAACGATGAAAAACGAGGATAATTTTTTTTTCAAAAATTAAAAAAACGATGGGCTATAACCCATGTTTTTTGAAATTTTGAAATTTTTTCAAATCCTCAAAAATGATGAAAAACTGCGTGCTATAGTATGCCGTACGGTAGGGTCTATAGCCCATGTTCAAAAACGATGAAAAACGAGGATAACATTTTTTTCAAAAATTTAAAAAACGATGGGCTATAACCCATGTTTTTTGAAATTTTGAATTTTTTTCAAATCCTCAAAAATGATGAAAAACTGCGTGCTATAGTATGCCGTACGGTAGGGGCTATAGCCCATGCTCAAAAACGATGAAAAACGAGGATAACATTTTTTTCAAAAATTCAAAAAACAATGGGCTATAACCCATGTTTTTTGAAATTTTGAATTTTTTTCAAATCCTCAAAAATGATGAAAAACGGCTTGCTATAGTATGCCGTACGGTAGGAGCTATAGCCCATGTTCAAAAACGATGAAAAACGAGGATAACATTTTTTTCAAAAATTTAAAAAACAATGGGCTATAACCCATGTTTTTTGAAATTTTGAATTTTTTTCAAATCCTCAAAAATGATGAAAAACTGCGTGCTATAGTATGCCGTACGGTAGGGGCTATAGCCCATGCTCAAAAACGATGAAAAACGAGGATAACATTTTTTTCAAAAATTCAAAAAACAATGGGCTATAACCCATGTTTTTTGAAATTTTGAATTTTTTTCAAATCCTCAAAAATGATGAAAAACGGCGTGCTATAGTATGCCGTACGGTAGGAGCTATAGCCCATGTTCAAAAACGATGAAAAACAAGGATAACATTTTTTTCAAAAATTAAAAAAACGATGGGCTATAACCCATGTTTTTTGAAATTTTGAATTTTTTTCAAATCCTCAAAAATGATGAAAAACTGCGTGCTATAGTATGCCGTACGGTAGGGGCTATAGCCCATGTTCAAAAACGATGAAAAACGAGGATAACATTTTTTTCAAAAATTAAAAAAACGATGGGCTATAACCCATGTTTTTTGAAATTTTGATTTTTTTTCAAATCCTCAAAAATGATGAAAAACTGCGTGCTATAGTATGCCGTACGGTAGGGTCTATAGCCCATGTTCAAAAACGATGAAAAACGAGGATAACATTTTTTTCAAAAATTTAAAAAACGATGGGCTATAACCCATGTTTTTTGAAATTTTGAATTTTTTTCAAATCCTCAAAAATGATGAAAAACTGCGTGCTATAGTATGCCGTACGGTAGGGGCTATAGCCCATGCTCAAAAACGATGAAAAACGAGGATAACATTTTTTTCAAAAATAAAAAAAACGATGGGCTATAACCCATGTTTTTTGAAATTTTGAATTTTTTTCAAATCCTCAAAAATGATGAAAAACTGCGTGCTATAGTATGCCGTACGGTAGGGGCTATAGCCCATGCTCAAAAACGATGAAAAACGAGGATAACATTTTTTTCAAAAATTCAAAAACAATGGGCTATAACCCATGTTTTTTGAAATTTTGAATTTTTTTCAAATCCTCAAAAATGATGAAAAACGGCGTGCTATAGTATGCCGTACGGTAGGAGCTATAGCCCATGTTCAAAAACGATGAAAAACAAGGATAACATTTTTTTCAAAAATTAAAAAAACGATGGGCTATAACCCATGTTTTTTGAAATTTTGAATTTTTTTCAAATCCTCAAAAATGATGAAAAACTGCGTGCTATAGTATGCCGTACGGTAGGGGCTATAGCCCATGTTCAAAAACGATGAAAAACGAGGATAACATTTTTTTCAAAAATTAAAAAAACGATGGGCTATAACCCATGTTTTTTGAAATTTGAAATTTTTTTCAAATCCTCAAAAATGATGAAAAACTGCGTGCTATAGTATGCCGTACGGTAGGGGCTATAGCCCATGCTCAAAAACGATGAAAAACGAGGATAACATTTTTTTCAAAAATTAAAAAAACGATGGGCTATAACCCATGTTTTTTGAAATTTTGAAATTTTTTCAAATCCTCAAAAATGATGAAAAACGGCGTGCTATAGTATGCCGTACGGTAGGAGCTATAGCCCATGTACAAAAACGATGAAAAACGAGGATAACATTTTTTTCAAAAATTCAAAAAATGATGGGCTATAACCCATGTTTTTTGAATTTTTGAATTTTTTTCAAATCCTCAAAAATGATGAAAAACGGCATGCTATAGTATGCCGTACGGTAGGGGCTATAGCCCATGCTCAAAAACGATGAAAAACGAGGATAACATTTTTTTCAAAAATTCAAAAAACAATGGGCTATAACCCATGTTTTTTGAAATTTTGAATTTTTTTCAAATCCTCAAAAATGATGAAAAACTGCGTGCTATAGTATGCCGTACGGTAGGGGCTATAGCCCATGCTCAAAAACGATGAAAAATGAGGATAACATTTTTTTCAAAAATTCAAAAAACAATGGGCTATAACCCATGTTTTTTGAAATTTTGAATTTTTTTCAAATCCTCAAAAATGATGAAAAACGGCTTGCTATAGTATGCCGTACGGTAGGAGCTATAGCCCATGTTCAAAAACGATGAAAAACAAGGATAACATTTTTTTCAAAAATTAAAAAAACGATGGGCTATAACCCATGTTTTTTGAAATTTTGAAATTTTTTCAAATCCTCAAAAATGATGAAAAACTGCGTGCTATAGTATGCCGTACGGTAGGGTCTATAGCCCATGTTCAAAAACGATGAAAAACGAGGATAACATTTTTTTCAAAAATTTAAAAAACGATGGGCTATAACCCATGTTTTTTGAAATTTTGAATTTTTTTCAAATCCTCAAAAATGATGAAAAACTGCGTGCTATAGTATGCCGTACGGTAGGGGCTATAGCCCATGCTCAAAAACGATGAAAAACGAGGATAACATTTTTTTCAAAAATTAAAAAAACGATGGGCTATAACCCATGTTTTTTGAAATTTTGAATTTTTTTCAAATCCTCAAAAATGATGAAAAACTGCGTGCTATAGTATGCCGTACGGTAGGGGCTATAGCCCATGCTCAAAAACGATGAAAAACGAGGATAACATTTTTTTCAAAAATTCAAAAAACAATGGGCTATAACCCATGTTTTTTGAAATTTTGAATTTTTTTCAAATCCTCAAAAATGATGAAAAACGGCGTGCTATAGTATGCCGTACGGTAGGAGCTATAGCCCATGTTCAAAAACGATGAAAAACAAGGATAACATTTTTTTCAAAAATTAAAAAAACGATGGGCTATAACCCATGTTTTTTGAAATTTTGAATTTTTTTCAAATCCTCAAAAATGATGAAAAACTGCGTGCTATAGTATGCCGTACGGTAGGGGCTATAGCCCATGTTCAAAAACGATGAAAAACGAGGATAACATTTTTTTCAAAAATTAAAAAAACGATGGGCTATAACCCATGTTTTTAGAAATTTTGAATTTTTTTCAAATCCTCAAAAATGATGAAAAACTGCGTGCTATAGTATGCCGTACGGTAGGGTCTATAGCCCATGTTCAAAAACGATGAAAAACGAGGATAACATTTTTTTCAAAAATTTAAAAAACGATGGGCTATAACCCATGTTTTTTGAAATTTTGAATTTTTTTCAAATCCTCAAAAATGATGAAAAACTGCGTGCTATAGTATGCCGTACGGTAGGGGCTATAGCCCATGCTCAAAAACGATGAAAAACGAGGATAACATTTTTTTCAAAAATTAAAAAAACGATGGGCTATAACCCATGTTTTTTGAAATTTTGAATTTTTTTCAAATCCTCAAAAATGATGAAAAACTGCGTGCTATAGTATGCCGTACGGTAGGGGCTATAGCCCATGCTCAAAAACGATGAAAAACGAGGATAACATTTTTTTCAAAAATTCAAAAAACAATGGGCTATAACCCATGTTTTTTGAAATTTTGAATTTTTTTCAAATCCTCAAAAATGATGAAAAACGGCGTGCTATAGTATGCCGTACGGTAGGAGCTATAGCCCATGTTCAAAAACGATGAAAAACAAGGATAACATTTTTTTCAAAAATTAAAAAAACGATGGGCTATAACCCATGTTTTTTGAAATTTTGAATTTTTTTCAAATCCTCAAAAATGATGAAAAACTGCGTGCTATAGTATGCCGTACGGTAGGGGCTATAGCCCATGTTCAAAAACGATGAAAAACGAGGATAACATTTTTTTCAAAAATTAAAAAAACGATGGGCTATAACCCATGTTTTTTTAAATTTTGAATTTTTTTCAAATCCTCAAAAATGATGAAAAACTGCGTGCTATAGTATGCCGTACGGTAGGGTCTATAGCCCATGTTCAAAAACGATGAAAAACGAGGATAACATTTTTTTCAAAAATTTAAAAAACGATGGGCTATAACCCATGTTTTTTGAAATTTTGAATTTTTTTCAAATCCTCAAAAATGATGAAAAACGGCTTGCTATAGTATGCCGTACGGTAGGAGCTATAGCCCATGTTCAAAAACGATGAAAAACAAGGATAACATTTTTTTCAAAAATTAAAAAAACGATGGGCTATAACCCATGTTTTTTGAAATTTTGAATTTTTTTCAAATCCTCAAAAATGATGAAAAACTGCGTGCTATAGTATGCCGTACGGTAGGGTCTATAGCCCATGTTCAAAAACGATGAAAAACGAGGATAACATTTTTTTCAAAAATTTAAAAAACGATGGGCTATAACCCATGTTTTTTGAAATTTTGAATTTTTTTCAAATCCTCAAAAATGATGAAAAACTGCGTGCTATAGTATGCCGTACGGTAGGGGCTATAGCCCATGCTCAAAAACGATGAAAAACGAGGATAACATTTTTTTCAAAAATTAAAAAAACGATGGGCTATAACCCATGTTTTTTGAAATTTTGAATTTTTTTCAAATCCTCAAAAATGATGAAAAACTGCGTGCTATAGTATGCCGTACGGTAGGGGCTATAGCCCATGCTCAAAAACGATGAAAAACGAGGATAACATTTTTTTCAAAAATTCAAAACACAATGGGCTATAACCCATGTTTTTTGAAATTTTGAATTTTTTTCAAATCCTCAAAAATGATGAAAAACGGCGTGCTATAGTATGCCGTACGGTAGGAGCTATAGCCCATGTTCAAAAACGATGAAAAACAAGGATAACATTTTTTTCAAAAATTAAAAAAACGATGGGCTATAACCCATGTTTTTTGAAATTTTGAATTTTTTTCAAATCCTCAAAAATGATGAAAAACGGCATGCTATAGTATGCCGTACGGTAGGGGCTATAGCCCATGTTCAATAACGATGAAAAACGAGGATAACATTTTTTACAAAAATTCAAAAAACGATGGGCTATAACCCATGTTTTTTGAATTTTTTGAATTTTTTCAAATCCTCAAAAATTATGAAAAACGGCGTGCTATAGTATGCCGTACGGTAGGGGCTATAGCCCATGTTCAAAAACGATGAAAAACGAGGATAACATTTTTTTCAAAAAAATAAATAAATGATGGGCTATAACCCATGTTTTTTGAAATTTTGAATTTTTTTCAAATCCTCAAAAATGATGAAAAACGGCGTGCTATAGTATGCCGTACGGTAGGGGCTATAGCCCATGTTCAAAAACGATGAAAAACGAGGATAACATTTTTTTCAAAAATTAAAAAAACGATGGGCTATAACCCATGTTTTTTGAATTTTTGAAATTTTTTCAAATCCTCAAAAATGATGAAAAACTGCGTGCTATAGTATGCCGTACGGTAGGGGCTATAGCCCATGCTCAAAAACGATGAAAAACGAGGATAACATTTTTTTCAAAAATTCAAAAAACGATGTGCTATAACCCATGTTTTTTGAAATTTTGAATTTTTTTCAAATCCTCAAAAATGATGAAAAACGGCGTGCTATAGTATGCCGTACGGTAGGAGCCATAGCCCATGTTCAAAAACGATGAAAAACAAGGATAACATTTTTTTCAAAAATTAAAAAAACGATGGGCTATAACCCATGTTTTTTGAAATTTTGAATTTTTTTCAAATCCTCAAAAATGATGAAAAACTGCGTGCTATAGTATGCCGTACGGTAGGGGCTATAGCCCATGTTCAAAAACGATGAAAAACGAGGATAACATTTTTTTCAAAAATTAAAAAAACGATGGGCTATAACCCATGTTTTTTGAAATTTTGAATTTTTTTCAAATCCTCAAAAATGATGAAAAACTGCGTGCTATAGTATGCCGTACGGTAGGGGCTATAGCCCATGCTCAAAAACGATGAAAAACGAGGATAACATTTTTTTCAAAAATTCAAAAAACAATGGGCTATAACCCATGTTTTTTGAATTTTTGAATTTTTTTCAAATCCTCAAAAATGATGAAAAACGGCGTGCTATAGTATGCCGTACGGTAGGAGCTATAGCCCATGTTCAAAAACGATGAAAAACAAGGATAACATTTTTTTCAAAAATTAAAAAAACGATGGGCTATAACCCATGTTTTTTGAAATTTTGAATTTTTTTCAAATCCTCAAAAATGATGAAAAACTGCGTGCTATAGTATGCCGTACGGTAGGGGCTATAGCCCATGTTCAAAAACGATGAAAAACGAGGATAACATTTTTTTCAAAAATTAAAAAAACGATGGGCTATAACCCATGTTTTTTGAAATTTTGAATTTTTTTCAAATCCTCAAAAATGATGAAAAACTGCGTGCTATAGTATGCCGTACGGTAGGGTCTATAGCCCATGTTCAAAAACGATGAAAAACGAGGATAACATTTTTTTCAAAAATTTAAAAAACGATGGGCTATAACCCATGTTTTTTGAAATTTTGAATTTTTTTCAAATCCTCAAAAATGATGAAAAACTGCGTGCTATAGTATGCCGTACGGTAGGGGCTATAGCCCATGCTCAAAAACGATGAAAAACGAGGATAACATTTTTTTCAAAAATTAAAAAAACGATGGGCTATAACCCATGTTTTTTGAAATTTTGAATTTTTTTCAAATCCTCAAAAATGATGAAAAACTGCGTGCTATAGTATGCCGTACGGTAGGGGCTATAGCCCATGCTCAAAAACGATGAAAAACGAGGATAACATTTTTTTCAAAAATTCAAAAAACAATGGGCTATAACCCATGTTTTTTGAAATTTTGAATTTTTTTCAAATCCTCAAAAATGATGAAAAACGGCGTGCTATAGTATGCCGTACGGTAGGAGCTATAGCCCATGTTCAAAAACGATGAAAAACAAGGATAACATTTTTTTCAAAAATTAAAAAAACGATGGGCTATAACCCATGTTTTTTGAAATTTTGAATTTTTTTCAAATCCTCAAAAATGATGAAAAACTGCGTGCTATAGTATGCCGTACGGTAGGGGCTATAGCCCATGCTCAAAAACGATGAAAAACGAGGATAACATTTTTTTCAAAAATTCAAAAAACAATGGGCTATAACCCATGTTTTTTGAAATTTTGAATTTTTTTCAAATCCTCAAAAATGATGAAAAACGGCTTGCTATAGTATGCCGTACGGTAGGAGCTATAGCCCATGTTCAAAAACGATGAAAAACGAGGATAACATTTTTTTCAAAAATTTAAAAAACGATGGGCTATAACCCATGTTTTTTGAAATTTTGAATTTTTTTCAAATCCTCAAAAATGATGAAAAACTGCGTGCTATAGTATGCCGTACGGTAGGGGCTATAGCCCATGCTCAAAAACGATGAAAAACGAGGATAACATTTTTTTCAAAAATTCAAAACACAATGGGCTATAACCCATGTTTTTTGAAATTTTGAATTTTTTTCAAATCCTCAAAAATGATGAAAAACGGCGTGCTATAGTATGCCGTACGGTAGGAGCTATAGCCCATGTTCAAAAACGATGAAAAACAAGGATAACATTTTTTTCAAAAATTAAAAAAACGATGGGCTATAACCCATGTTTTTTGAAATTTTGAATTTTTTTCAAATCCTCAAAAATGATGAAAAACGGCATGCTATAGTATGCCGTACGGTAGGGGCTATAGCCCATGTTCAATAACGATGAAAAACGAGGATAACATTTTTTACAAAAATTCAAAAAACGATGGGCTATAACCCATGTTTTTTGAATTTTTTGAATTTTTTCAAATCCTCAAAAATTATGAAAAACGGCGTGCTATAGTATGCCGTACGGTAGGGGCTATAGCCCATGTTCAAAAACGATGAAAAACGAGGATAACATTTTTTTCAAAAAAATAAATAAATGATGGGCTATAACCCATGTTTTTTGAAATTTTGAATTTTTTTCAAATCCTCAAAAATGATGAAAAACGGCGTGCTATAGTATGCCGTACGGTAGGGGCTATAGCCCATGTTCAAAAACGATGAAAAACGAGGATAACATTTTTTTCAAAAATTAAAAAAACGATGGGCTATAACCCATGTTTTTTGAATTTTTGAAATTTTTTCAAATCCTCAAAAATGATGAAAAACTGCGTGCTATAGTATGCCGTACGGTAGGGGCTATAGCCCATGCTCAAAAACGATGAAAAACGAGGATAACATTTTTTTCAAGAATTAAAAAAACGATGGGCTATAACCCATGTTTTTTGAAATTTTGAATTTTTTTCAAATCCTCAAAAATGATGAAAAACTGCGTGCTATAGTATGCCGTACGGTAGGGGCTATAGCCCATGCTCAAAAACGATGAAAAACGAGGATAACATTTTTTTCAAAAATTAAAAAAACGATGGGCTATAACCCATGTTTTTTGAAATTTTGAATTTTTTTCAAATCCTCAAAAATGATGAAAAACGGCGTGCTATAGTATGCCGTACGGTAGGAGCTATAGCCCATGTACAAAAACGATGAAAAACGAGGATAACATTTTTTTTAAAAATTCAAAAAACGATGGGCTATAACCCATGTTTTTTTAATTTTTGAATTTTTTTCAAATCCTCAAAAATGATGAAAAACGGCATGCTATAGTATGCCGTACGGTAGGGGCTATAGCCCATGTTCAATAACGATGAAAAACGAGGATAACATTTTTTACAAAAATTCAAAAAACGATGGGCTATAACCCATGTTTTTTGAATTTTTTGAATTTTTTCAAATCCTCAAAAATTATGAAAAACGGCGTGCTATAGTATGCCGTACGGTAGGGGCTATAGCCCATGTTCAAAAACGATGAAAAACGAGGATAACATTTTTTTCAAAAATTAAAAAAACGATGGGCTATAACCCATGTTTTTTGAAATTTTGAAATTTTTTCAAATCCTCAAAAATGATGAAAAACTGCGTGCTATAGTATGCCGTACGGTAGGGGCTATAGCCCATGTTCAAAAACGATGAAAAACGAGGATAACATTTTTTTCAAAAATTAAAAAAACGATGGGCTATAACCCATGTTTTTTGAAATTTTGATTTTTTTTCAAATCCTCAAAAATGATGAAAAACTGCGTGCTATAGTATGCCGTACGGTAGGGGCTATAGCCCATGTTCAAAAACGATGAAAAACGAGGATAACATTTTTTTCAAAAATTAAAAAAACCATGGGCTATAACCCATGTTTTTTGAAATTTTGAATTTTTTTCAAATCCTCAAAAATGATGAAAAACTGCGTGCTATAGTATGCCATACGGTAGGGGCTATAGCCCATGCTCAAAAACGATGAAAAACGAGGATAACATTTTTTTCAAAAATTAAAAAAACGATGGGCTATAACCCATGTTTTTTGAAATTTTGAATTTTTTTCAAATCCTCAAAAATGATGAAAAACTGCGTGCTATAGTATGCCGTACGGTAGGGGCTATAGCCCATGCTCAAAAACGATGAAAAACGAGGATAACATTTTTTTCAAAAATTCAAAAAACAATGGGCTATAACCCATGTTTTTTTAAATTTTGAATTTTTTTCAAATCCTCAAAAATGATGAAAAACGGCGTGCTATAGTATGCCGTACGGTAGGAGCTATAGCACATGTTCAAAAACGATGAAAAACAAGGATAACATTTTTTTCAAAAATAAAAAAAACGATGGGCTATAACCCATGTTTTTTGAAAATTTGAATTTTTTTCAAATTCTCAAAAATGATGAAAAACTGCGTGCTATAGTATGCCGTACGGTAGGGGCTATAGCCCATGTTCAAAAACGATGAAAAACGAGGATAACATTTTTTTCAAAAATTCAAAAAACGATGTGCTATAACCCATGTTTTTTGAAATTTTGATTTTTTTTCAAATCCTCAAAAATGATGAAAAACTGCGTGCTATAGTATGCCGTACGGTAGGGGCTATAGCCCATGCTCAAAAACGATGAAAAACGAGGATAACATTTTTTTCAAAAATTAAAAAAACGATGGGCTATAACCCATGTTTTTTGAAATTTTGAATTTTTTTCAAATCCTCAAAAATGATGAAAAACTGCGTGCTATAGTATGCCGTACGGTAGGGGCTATAGCCCATGTTCAAAAACGATGAAAAACGAGGATAACATTTTTTTCAAAAATTAAAAAAACGATGGGCTATAACCCATGTTTTTTGAAATTTTGAATTTTTTTCAAATCCTCAAAAATGATGAAAAACTGCGTGCTATAGTATGCCGTACGGTAGGAGCTATAGCCCATGTTCAAAAACAATGAAAAACAAGGATAACATTTTTTTCAAAAATTAAAAAAACGATGGGCTATAACCCATGTTTTTTGAAATTTTGAATTTTTTTCAAATCCTCAAAAATGATGAAAAACTGCGTGCTATAGTATGCCGTACGGTAGGGGCTATAGCCCATGTTCAAAAACGATGAAAAACGAGGATACTTTTTTTTTCAAAAATTAAAAAAACGATGGGCTATAACCCATGTTTTTTGAAATTTTGAATTTTTTTCAAATCCTCAAAAATGATGAAAAACTGTGTGCTATAGTATGCCGTACGGTAGGGGCTATAGCCCATGCTCAAAAACGATGAAAAACGAGGATAACATTTTTTTCAAAAATTCAAAAAACGATGGGCTATAACCCATGTTTTTTGAAATTTTGAAATTTTTTCAAATCCTCAAAAATGATGAAAAACTGCGTGCTATAGTATGCCGTACGGTAGGGGCTATAGCCCATGCTCAAAAACGATGAAAAACGAGGATAACATTTTTTTCAAAAATTCAAAAAACAATGGGCTATAACCCATGTTTTTTGAATTTTTGAATTTTTTTCAAATCCTCAAAAATGATGAAAAACGGCGTGCTATAGTATGCCGTACGGTAGGAGCTATAGCCCATGTTCAAAAACGATGAAAAACGAGGATAACATTTTTTTCAAAAATTAAAAAAACGATGGGCTATAACCCATGTTTTTTGAATTTTTGAAATTTTTTCAAATCCTCAAAAATGATGAAAAACTGCGTGCTATAGTATGCCGTACGGTAGGGGCTATAGCCCATGCTCAAAAACGATGAAAAACGAGGATAACATTTTTTTCAAAAATTAAAAAAACGATGGGCTATAACCCATGTTTTTTGAAATTTTGAATTTTTTTCAAATCCTCAAAAATGATGAAAAACGGCATGCTATAGTATGCCGTACGGTAGGGGCTATAGCCCATGTTCAATAACGATGAAAAACGAGGATAACATTTTTTACAAAAATTCAAAAAACCATGGGCTATAACCCATGTTTTTTGAATTTTTTGAATTTTTTCAAATCCTCAAAAATGATGAAAAACGGCGTGCTATATTATGCCGTACGGTAGGGGCTATAGCCCATGTTCAAAAACGATGAAAAACGAGGATAATTTTTTTTTCAAAAAATCAAAAAACGATGGGCTATAACCAATGTTTTTTGAATTTTTGAATTTTTTTCAAATCCTCAAAAATTATGAAAAACGGCGTGCTATAGTATGCCGTACGGTAGGGGCTATAGCCCATGTTCAAAAACGATGAAAAACGAGGATAACATTTTTTTCAAAAATTAAAAAAACGATGGGTTATAACCCATGCTTTTTGAATTTTTGAATTTTTTTCAAATCCTCAAAAATGATGAAAAACGGCGTGCTATAGTATGCCGTACAGTAGGGGCTATAGCCCATGCTCAAAAACGATGAAAAACGAGGATATCATTTTTTTCAAAAATTCAAAAAACAATGGGCTATAACCCATGTTTTTTGAAATTTTGAATTTTTTTCAAATCCTCAAAAATGATGAAAAACTGCAAGCTATAGTATGCCGTACGGTAGGAGCTATAGCCCATGTACAAAAACGTTGAAAAACGAGGATAACATTTTTTTCAAAAATTCAAAAAACGATGGGCTATAACCCATGTTTTTTGAATTTTTGAATTTTTTTCAAATCCTCAAAAATGATGAAAAACGGCATGCTATAGTATGCCGTACGGTAGGGGCTATAGCCCATGTTCAATAACGATGACAAACGAGGATAACATTTTTTTCAAAAATTCAAAAAACGATGGGCTATAACCCATGTTTTTTGAATTTTTTGAATTTTTTCAAATCCTCAAAAATTATGAAAAACGGCGTGCTATAGTATGCCGTACGGTAGGGGCTATAGCCCATGTTCAAAAACGATGAAAAACGAGGATAACATTTTTTTCAAAAAAATAAATAAATGATGGGCTATAACCCATGTTTTTTGAAATTTTGAATTTTTTTCAAATCCTCAAAAATGATGAAAAACGGCGTGCTATAGTATGCCGTACGGTAGGGGCTATAGCCCATGTTCAAAAACGATGAAAAACGAGGATAACATTTTTTTCAAAAATTAAAAAAACGATGGGCTATAACCCATGTTTTTTGAAATTTTGAATTTTTTTCAAATCCTCAAAAATGATGAAAAACTGCGTGCTATAGTATGGCGTACGGTAGGGGCTATAGCCCATGTTCAAAAACGATGAAAAACGAGGATAACATTTTTTTCAAAAATTCAAAAAACGATGGGCTATAACCCATGTTTTTTGAAATTTTGAAATTTTTTCAAATCCTCAAAAATGATGAAAAACTGCGTGCTATAGTATGCCGTACGGTAGGGGCTATAGCCCATGCTCAAAAACGATGAAAAACGAGGATAACATTTTTTTCAAAAATTCAAAAAACAATGGGCTATAACCCATGTTTTTTGAATTTTTGAATTTTTTTCAAATCCTCAAAAATGATGAAAAACGGCGTGCTATAGTATGCCGTACGGTAGGAGCTATAGCCCATGTTCAAAAACGATGAAAAACGAGGATAACATTTTTTTCAAAAATTAAAAAAACGATGGGCTATAACCCATGTTTTTTGAATTTTTGAAATTTTTTCAAATCCTCAAAAATGATGAAAAACTGCGTGCTATAGTATGCCGTACGGTAGGGGCTATAGCCCATGCTCAAAAACGATGAAAAACGAGGATAACATTTTTTTCAAAAATTAAAAAAACGATGGGCTATAACCCATGTTTTTTGAAATTTTGAATTTTTTTCAAATCCTCAAAAATGATGAAAAACGGCATGCTATAGTATGCCGTACGGTAGGGGCTATAGCCCATGTTCAATAACGATGAAAAACGAGGATAACATTTTTTACAAAAATTCAAAAAACCATGGGCTATAACCCATGTTTTTTGAATTTTTTGAATTTTTTCAAATCCTCAAAAATGATGAAAAACGGCGTGCTATATTATGCCGTACGGTAGGGGCTATAGCCCATGTTCAAAAACGATGAAAAACGAGGATAATTTTTTTTTCAAAAAATCAAAAAACGATGGGCTATAACCAATGTTTTTTGAATTTTTGAATTTTTTTCAAATCCTCAAAAATTATGAAAAACGGCGTGCTATAGTATGCCGTACGGTAGGGGCTATAGCCCATGTTCAAAAACGATGAAAAACGAGGATAACATTTTTTTCAAAAATTAAAAAAACGATGGGTTATAACCCATGCTTTTTGAATTTTTGAATTTTTTTCAAATCCTCAAAAATGATGAAAAACGGCGTGCTATAGTATGCCGTACAGTAGGGGCTATAGCCCATGCTCAAAAACGATGAAAAACGAGGATATCATTTTTTTCAAAAATTCAAAAAACAATGGGCTATAACCCATGTTTTTTTAAATTTTGAATTTTTTTCAAATCCTCAAAAATGATGAAAAACTGCAAGCTATAGTATGCCGTACGGTAGGAGCTATAGCCCATGTACAAAAACGTTGAAAAACGAGGATAACATTTTTTTCAAAAATTCAAAAAACGATGGGCTATAACCCATGTTTTTTGAATTTTTGAATTTTTTTCAAATCCTCAAAAATGATGAAAAACGGCATGCTATAGTATGCCGTACGGTAGGGGCTATAGCCCATGTTCAATAACGATGAAAAACGAGGATAACATTTTTTTCAAAAATTCAAAAAACGATGGGCTATAACCCATGTTTTTTGAATTTTTTGAATTTTTTCAAATCCTCAAAAATTATGAAAAACGGCGTGCTATAGTATGCCGTACGGTAGGGGCTATAGCCCATGTTCAAAAACGATGAAAAACGAGGATAACATTTTTTTCAAAAAAATAAATAAATGATGGGCTATAACCCATGTTTTTTGAAATTTTGAATTTTTTTCAAATCCTCAAAAATGATGAAAAACGGCGTGCTATAGTATGCCGTACGGTAGGGGCTATAGCCCATGTTCAAAAACGATGAAAAACGAGGATAACATTTTTTTCAAAAATTAAAAAAACGATGGGCTATAACCCATGTTTTTTGAAATTTTGAATTTTTTTCAAATCCTCAAAAATGATGAAAAACTGCGTGCTATAGTATGGCGTACGGTAGGGGCTATAGCCCATGTTCAAAAACGATGAAAAACGAGGATAACATTTTTTTCAAAAATTAAAAAAACGATGGGCTATAACCCATGTTTTTAGAAATTTTGAATTTTTTTCAAATCCTCAAAAATGATGAAAAACTGCGTGCTATAGTATGCCGTACGGTAGGGGCTATAGCCCATGCTCAAAAACGATGAAAAACGAGGATAACATTTTTTTCAAAAATTCAAAAAACAATGGGCTATAACCCATGTTTTTTGAAATTTTGAATTTTTTTCAAATCCTCAAAAATGATGAAAAACGGCGTGCTATAGTATGCCGTACGGTAGGAGCTATAGCACATGTTCAAAAACGATGAAAAACAAGGATAACATTTTTTTCAAAAATAAAAAAAACGATGGGCTATAACCCATGTTTTTTGAAATTTTGAAATTTTTTCAAATCCTCAAAAATGATGAAAAACTGCGTGCTATAGTATGCCGTACGGTAGGGGCTATAGCCCATGCTCAAAAACGATGAAAAACGAGGATAACATTTTTTTCAAAAATTAAAAAAACGATGGGGTATAACCCATGTTTTTTGAAATGTTGAATTTTTTTCAAATCCTCAAAAATGATGAAAAACGGCGTGCTATAGTATGCCGTACGGTAGGGGCTATAGCCCATGCTCAAAAACAATGAAAAACGAGGATAACATTTTTTTCAAAAATTAAAAAAACGATGGGCTATAACCCATGTTTTTTGAAATTTTGAAATTTTTTCAAATCCTCAAAAATGATGAAAAACTGCTTGCTATAGTATGCCGTACGGTAGGGGCTATAGCCCATGCTCAGAAACGATGAAAAACGAGGATAACATTTTTTTCAAAAATTCAAAAAACGATGTGCTATAACCCATGTTTTTTGAAATTTTGAATTTTTTTCAAATCCTCAAAAATGATGAAAAACGGCGTGCTATAGTATGCCGTACGGTAGGAGCTATAGCCCATGTTCAAAAACGATGAAAAACAAGGATAACATTTTTTTCAAAAATAAAAAAAACGATGGGCTATAACCCATGTTTTTTGAAATTTTGATTTTTTTTCAAATCCTCAAAAATGATGAAAAACTGCGTGCTATAGTATGCCGTACGGTAGGGGCTATAGCCCATGTTCAAAAACGATGAAAAACGAGGATAACATTTTTTTCAAAAATTAAAAAAACGATGGGCTATAACCCATGTTTTTTGAAATTTTGATTTTTTTTCAAATCCTCAAAAATGATGAAAAACTGCGTGCTATAGTATGCCGTACGGTAGGGGCTATAGCCCATGCTCAAAAACGATGAAAAACGAGGATAACATTTTTTTCAAAAATTAAAAAAACGATGGGCTATAACCCATGTTTTTTGAAATTTTGAATTTTTTTCAAATCCTCAAAAATGATGAAAAACTGCGTGCTATAGTATGCCGTACGGTAGGGGCTATAGCCCATGCTCAAAAACGATGAAAAACGAGGATAACATTTTTTTCAAAAATTAAAAAAACGATGGGCTATAACCCATGTTTTTTGAAATTTTGAATTTTTTTCAAATCCTCAAAAATGATGAAAAACTGCGTGCTATAGTATGCCGTACGGTAGGGGCTATAGCCCATGCTCAAAAACGATGAAAAACGAGGATAACATTTTTTTCAAAAATTCAAAAAACAATGGGCTATAACCCATGTTTTTTGAAATTTTGAATTTTTTTCAAATCCTCAAAAATTATGAAAAACTGCGTGCTATAGTATGCCGTACGGTAGGGGCTATAGCCCATGCTCAAAAACGATGAAAAACGAGGATAACATTTTTTTCAAAAATTCAAAAAACAATGGGCTATAACCCATGTTTTTTGAAATTTTGAATTTTTTTCAAATCCTCAAAAATGATGAAAAACGGCATGCTATAGTATGCCGTACGGTAGGAGCTATAGCACATGTTCAAAAACGATGAAAAACAAGGATAACATTTTTTTCAAAAATTAAAAAAACAATGGGCTATAACCCATGTTTTTTGAAATTTTGAATTTTTTTGAAATCCTCAAAAATGATGAAAAACTGCGTGCTATAGTATGCCGTACGGTAGGGGCTATAGCCCATGCTCAAAAACGATGAAAAACGAGGATAACATTTTTTTCAAAAATTAAAAAAACGATGGGCTATAACCCATGTTTTTTGAAATTTTGAATTTTTTTCAAATCCTCAAAAATGATGAAAAACTGCGTGCTATAGTATGCCGTACGGTAGGGGCTATAGCCCATGCTCAAAAACGATGAAAAACGAGGATAACATTTTTTTCAAAAATTCAAAAAACAATGGGCTATAACCCATGTTTTTTGAAATTTTGAATTTTTTTCAAATCCTCAAAAATGATGAAAAACGGCGTGCTATAGTATGCCGTACGGTAGGAGCTATAGCACATGTTCAAAAACGATGAAAAACAAGGATAACATTTTTTTCAAAAATAAAGAAAACGATGGGCTATAACCCATGTTTTTTGAAATTTAGAAATTTTTTCAAATCCTCAAAAATGATGAAAAACTGCGTGCTATAGTATGCCGTACGGTAGGGGCTATAGCCCATGCTCAAAAACGATGAAAAACGAGGATAACATTTTTTTCAAAAATTAAAAAAACGATGGGCTATAACCCATGTTTTTTGAAATTTTGAATTTTTTTCAAATCCTCAAAAATGATGAAAAACTGCGTGCTATAATATGCCGTACGGTAGGGGCTATAGCCCATGCTCAAAAACGATGAAAAACGAGGATAATTTTTTTTTCAAAAATTCAAAAAACGATGGGCTATAACCCATGTTTTTTGAATTTTTTGAATTTTTTCAAATCCTCAAAAATTATGAAAAACGGCGTGCTATAGTATGCCGTACGGTAGGGGCTATAGCCCATGTTCAAAAACGATGAAAAACGAGGATAACATTTTTTTCAAAAAAATAAATAAATGATGGGCTATAACCCATGTTTTTTGAAATTTTGAATTTTTTTAAAATCCTCAAAAATGATGAAAAACGGCGTGCTATAGTATGCCGTACGGTAGGGGCTATAGCCCATGTTCAAAAACGATGAAAAACGAGGATAACATTTTTTTCAAAAATTTAAAAAACGATGGGCTATAACCCATGTTTTTTGAAATTTTGAATTTTTTTCAAATCCTCAAAAATGATGAAAAACTGCGTGCTATAGTATGCCGTACGGTAGGGGCTATAGCCCATGCTCAAAAACGATGAAAAACGAGGATAACATTTTTTTCAAAAATTCAAAAAACGATGTGCTATAACCCATGTTTTTTGAAATTTTGAATTTTTTTCAAATCCTCAAAAATGATGAAAAACGGCGTGCTATAGTATGCCGTACGGTAGGAGCTATAGCCCATGTTCAAAAACGATGAAAAACAAGGATAACATTTTTTTCAAAAATTAAAAAAACGATGGGCTATAACCCATGTTTTTTGAAATTTTGAAATTTTTTCAAATCCTCAAAAATGATGAAAAACTGCGTGCTATAGTATGCCGTACGATAGGGGCTATAGCCCATGTTCAAAAACGATGAAAAATGAGGATAACATTTTTTTCAAAAATTAAAAAAACGATGGGCTATAACCCATGTTTTTTGAAATTTTGAATTTTTTTCAAATCCTCAAAAATGATGAAAAACTGCGTGCTATAGTATGCCGTACGGTAGGGGCTATAGCCCATGCTCAAAAACGATGAAAAACGAGGATAACATTTTTTTCAAAAATTCAAAAAACAATGGGCTATAACCCATGTTTTTTGAAATTTTGAATTTTTTTCAAATCCTCAAAAATGATGAAAAACGGCGTGCTATAGTATGCCGTACGGTAGGAGCTATAGCACATGTTCAAAAACGATGAAAAACAAGGATAACATTTTTTTCAAAAATAAAAAAAACGATGGGCTATAACCCATGTTTTTTGAAATTTTGAAATTTTTTCAAATCCTCAAAAATGATGAAAAACTGCGTGCTATAGTATGCCGTACGGTAGGGGCTATAGCCCATGCTCAAAAACGATGAAAAACGAGGATAACATTTTTTTCAAAAATTAAAAAAACGATGGGCTATAACCCATGTTTTTTGAAATTTGGATTTTTTTTCAAATCCTCAAAAATGATGAAAAACTGCGTGCTATAGTATGCCGTACGGTAGGGGCTATAGCCCATGCTCAAAAACGATGAAAAACGAGGATAACATTTTTTTCAAAAATTCAAAAAACGATGGGCTATAACCCATGTTTTTTGAATTTTTGAATTTTTTTCAAATCCTCAAAAATGATGAAAAACGGCATGCTATAGTATGCCGTACGGTAGGGGCTATAGCCCATGTTCAATAACGATGAAAAACGAGGATAACATTTTTTTCAAAAATTCAAAAAGCGATGGGCTATAACCCATGTTTTTTGAATTTTTTGAATTTTTTCAAATCCTCAAAAATGATGAAAAACGGCATGCTATAGTATGCCGTACGGTAGGGGCTATAGCCCATGTTCAAAAACGATGAAAAACGAGGATAACATTTTTTTCAAAAAAATAAATAAATGATGGGCTATAACCCATGTTTTTTGAAATTTTGAATTTTTTTCAAATCCTCAAAAATGATGAAAAACGGCGTGCTATAGTATGCCGTACGGTAGGGGCTATAGCCCATGTTCAAAAACGATGAAAAACGAGGATAACATTTTTTTCAAAAATTAAAAAAACGATGGGCTATAACCCATGTTTTTTGAAATTTTGAATTTTTTTCAAATCCTCAAAAATGATGAAAAACTGCGTGCTATAGTATGCCGTACGGTAGGGGCTATAGCCCATGCTCAAAAACGATGAAAAACGAGGATAACATTTTTTTCAAAAATTAAAAGAACGATGGGCTATAACCCATGTTTTTTGAAATTTTGAATTTTTTTCAAATCCTCAAAAATGATGAAAAACTGCGTGCTATAGTATGCCGTACGGTAGGGGCTATAGCCCATGCTCAAAAACGATGAAAAACGAGGATAACATTTTTTTCAAAAATTCAAAAAACAATGGGCTATAACCCATGTTTTTTGAAATTTTGAATTTTTTTCAAATCCTCAAAAATGATGAAAAACGGCGTGCTATAGTATGCCGTACGGTAGGAGCTATAGCACATGTTCAAAAACGATGAAAAACAAGGATAACATTTTTTTCAAAAATAAAAAAAACGATGGGCTATAACCCATGTTTTTTGAAATTTTGAAATTTTTTCAAATCCTCAAAAATGATGAAAAACTGCGTGCTATAGTATGCCGTACGGTAGGGGCTATAGCCCATGCTCAAAAACGATGAAAAACGAGGATAACATTTTTTTCAAAAATTAAAAAAACGATGGGCTATAACCCATGTTTTTTGAAATTTTGATTTTTTTTCAAATCCTCAAAAATGATGAAAAACTGCGTGCTATAGTATGCCGTACGGTAGGGGCTATAGCCCATGCTCAAAAACGATGAAAAACGAGGATAACATTTTTTTCAAAAATTCATAAAACGATGGGCTATAACCCATGTTTTTTGAATTTTTTGAATTTTTTCAAATCCTCAAAAATGATGAAAAACGGCATGCTATAGTATGCCGTACGGTAGGGGCTATAGCCCATGTTCAAAAACGATGAAAAACAAGGATAACATTGTTTTCAAAAATAAAAAAAACGATGGGCTATAACCCATGTTTTTTGAAATTTTGAAATTTTTTCAAATCCTCAAAAATGATGAAAAACTGCGTGCTATAGTATGCCGTACGGTAGGGGCTATAGCCCATGCTCAAAAACGATGAAAAACGAGGATAACATTTTTTTCAAAAATTAAAAAAACGATGGGCTATAACCCATGTTTTTTGAAATTTTGATTTTTTTTCAAATCCTCAAAAATGATGAAAAACTGCGTGCTATAGTATGCCGTACGGTAGGGGCTATAGCCCATGCTCAAAAACGATGAAAAACGAGGATAACATTTTTTTCAAAAATTCATAAAACGATGGGCTATAACCCATGTTTTTTGAATTTTTTGAATTTTTTCAAATCCTCAAAAATGATGAAAAACGGCATGCTATAGTATGCCGTACGGTAGGGGCTATAGCCCATGTTCAAAAACGATGAAAAACGAGGATAACATTTTTTTCAAAAAAATAAATAAATGATGGGCTATAACCCATGTTTTTTGAAATTTTGAATTTTTTTCAAATCCTCAAAAATGATGAAAAACGGCGTGCTATAGTATGCCGTACGGTAGGGGCTATAGCCCATGTTCAAAAACGATGAAAAACGAGGATAACATTTTTTTCAAAAATTAAAAAAACGATGGGCTATAACCCATGTTTTTTGAAATTTTGAAATTTTTTCAAATCCTCAAAAATGATGAAAAACTGCGTGCTATAGTATGCCGTACGGTAGGGGCTATAGCCCATGCTCAAAAACGATGAAAAACGAGGATAACATTTTTTTCAAAAATTCAAAAAACGATGTGCTATAACCCATGTTTTTTGAAATTTTGATTTTTTTTCAAATCCTCAAAAATGATGAAAAACGGCGTGCTATAGTATGCCGTACGGTAGGAGCTATAGCCCATGTTCAAAAACGATGAAAAACAAGGATAACATTTTTTTCAAAAATTTAAAAAACGATGGGCTATAACCCATGTTTTTTGAAATTTTGAATTTTTTTCAAATCCTCAAAAATGATGAAAAACTGCGTGCTATAGTATGCCGTACGGTAGGGGCTATAGACCATGTTCAAAAACGATGAAAAACGAGGATAACATTTTTTTCAAAAATTAAAAAAACGATGGGCTATAACCCATGTTTTTTGAAATTTTGAATTTTTTTCAAATCCTCAAAAATGATGAAAAACTGCGTGCTATAGTATGCCGTACGGTAGGGGCTATAGCCCATGCTCAAAAACGATGAAAAACGAGGATAACATTTTTTTCAAAAATTAAAAAAACGATGGGCTATAACCCATGTTTTTTGAAATTTTGAATTTTTTTCAAATCCTCAAAAATGATGAAAAACTGCGTGCTATAGTATGCCGTACGGTAGGGGCTATAGCCCATGCTCAAAAACGATGAAAAACGAGGATAACATTTTTTTCAAAAATTCAAAAAACAATGGGCTATAACCCATGTTTTTTGAAATTTTGAATTTTTTTCAAATCCTCAAAAATGATGAAAAACTGCGTGCTATAGTATGCCGTACGGTAGGGGCTATAGCCCATGCTCAAAAACGATGAAAAACGAGGATAACATTTTTTTCAAAAATTCAAAAAACGATGGGCTATAACCCATGTTTTTTGAAATTTTGAATTTTTTTCAAATCCTCAAAAATGATGAAAAACTGCGTGCTATAGTATGCCGTACGGTAGGAGCTATAGCCCATGTTCAAAAACGATGAAAAACAAGGATAACATTTTTTTCAAAAATTAAAAAAACGATGGGCTATAACCCATGTTTTTTGAAATTTTGAATTTTTTTCAAATCCTCAAAAATGATGAAAAACTGCGTGCTATAGTATGCCGTACGGTAGGGGCTATAGACCATGTTCAAAAACGATGAAAAACGAGGATAACATTTTTTTCAAAAATTAAAAAAACGATGGGCTATAACCCATGTTTTTTGAAATTTTGAATTTTTTTCAAATCCTCAAAAATGATGAAAAACTGCGTGCTATAGTAAGCCGTACGGTAGGGGCTATAGCCCATGCTCAAAAACGATGAAAAACGAGGATAACATTTTTTTCAAAAATTAAAAAAACGATGGGCTATAACCCATGTTTTTTGAAATTTTGAATTTTTTTCAAATCCTCAAAAATGATGAAAAACTGCGTGCTATAGTATGCCGTACGGTAGGGGCTATAGCCCATGCTCAAAAACGATGAAAAACGAGGATAACATTTTTTTCAAAAATTCAAAAAACAATGGGCTATAACCCATGTTTTTTGAAATTTTGAATTTTTTTCAAATCCTCAAAAATGATGAAAAACTGCGTGCTATAGTATGCCGTACGGTAGGGGCTATAGCCCATGCTCAAAAACGATGAAAAACGAGGATAACATTTTTTTCAAAAATTCAAAAAACGATGGGCTATAACCCATGTTTTTTGAAATTTTGAATTTTTTTCAAATCCTCAAAAATGATGAAAAACTGCGTGCTATAGTATGCCGTACGGTAGGGGCTATAGCCCATGCTCAAAAACGATGAAAAACGAGGATAACATTTTTTTCAAAAATTCAAAAAACGATGGGCTATAACCCATGTTTTTTGAATTTTTGAATTTTTTTCAAATCCTCAAAAATGATGAAAAACGGCATGCTATAGTATGCCGTACGGTAGGGGCTATAGCCCATGTTCAATAACGATGAAAAACGAGGATAACATTTTTTTCAAAAATTCAAAAAGCGATGGGCTATAACCCATGTTTTTTGAATTTTTTGAATTTTTTCAAATCCTCAAAAATGATGAAAAACGGCATGCTATAGTATGCCGTACGGTAGGGGCTATAGCCCATGTTCAAAAACGATGAAAAACGAGGATAACATTTTTTTCAAAAAAATAAATAAATGATGGGCTATAACCCATGTTTTTTGAAATTTTGAATTTTTTTCAAATCCTCAAAAATGATGAAAAACGGCGTGCTATAGTATGCCGTACGGTAGGGGCTATAGCCCATGTTCAAAAACGATGAAAAACGAGGATAACATTTTTTTCAAAAATTAAAAAAACGATGGGCTATAACCCATGTTTTTTGAAATTTTGAATTTTTTTCAAATCCTCAAAAATGATGAAAAACTGCGTGCTATAGTATGCCGTACGGTAGGGGCTATAGCCCATGCTCAAAAACGATGAAAAACGAGGATAACATTTTTTTCAAAAATTCAAAAAACAATGTGCCATAACCCATGTTTTTTTAAATTTTGAATTTTTTTCAAATCCTCAAAAATGATGAAAAACGGCATGCTATAGTATGCCGTACGGTAGGGGCTATAGCCCATGTTCAATAACGATGAAAAACGAGGATAACATTTTTTACAAAAATTCAAAAAACGATGGGCTATAACCCATGTTTTTTGAATTTTTTGAATTTTTTCAAATCCTCAAAAATTATGAAAAACGGCGTGCTATAGTATGCCGTACGGTAGGGGCTATAGCCCATGTTCAAAAACGATGAAAAACGAGGATAACATTTTTTTCAAAAAAAAAGAAAAAAGATGGGCTATAACCCATGTTTTTTGAAATTTTGAATTTTTTTCAAATCCTCAAAAATGATGAAAAACGGCGTGCTATAGTATGCCGTACGGTAGGGGCTATAGCCCATGTTCAAAAACGATGAAAAACGAGGATAACATTTTTTTCAAAAATAAAAAAAACGATGGGCTATAACCCATGTTTTTTTAAATTTTGAATTTTTTTCAAATCCTCAAAAATGATGAAAAACTGCGTGCTATAGTATGCCGTACGGTAGGGGCTATAGCCCATGTTCAAAAACGATGAAAAACAAGGATAACATTTTTTTCAAAAATTCAAAAAACAATGTGCTATAACCCATGTTTTTTGAAATTTTGATTTTTTTTCAAATCCTCAAAAATGATGAAAAACGGCGTGCTATAGTATGCCGTACGGTAGGAGCTATAGCCCATGTTCAAAAACGATGAAAAACGAGGATAATTTTTTTTTCAAAAATTCAAAAAACAATGGGCTATAACACATGTTTTTTGAAATTTTGAATTTTTTTCAAATCCTCAAAAATGATGAAAAACTGCGTGCTATAGTATGCCGTACGGTAGGGGCTATAGACCATGTTCAAAAACGATGAAAAACGAGGATAACATTTTTTTCAAAAATTCAAAAAACAATGGGCTATAACCCATGTTTTTTTAAATTTTGAATTTTTTTCAAATCCTCAAAAATGATGAAAAACTGCGTGCTATAGTATGCCGTACGGTAGGGGCTATAGCCCATGCTCAAAAACGATGAAAAACGAGGATAACATTTTTTTCAAAAATTCAAAAAACAATGTGCTATAACCCATGTTCTTTGAAATTTTGAATTTTTTTCAAATCCTCAAAAATGATGAAAAACGGCGTGCTATAGTATGCCGTACGGTAGGAGCTATAGCACATGTTCAAAAACGATGAAAAACAAGGATAACATTTTTTTCAAAAATTAAAAAAACGATGGGCTATAACCCATGTTTTTTGAAATTTTGAATTTTTTTCAAATCCTCAAAAATGATGAAAAACTGCGTGCTATAGTATGCCGTACGGTAGGGGCTATAGCCCATGTTCAAAAACGATGAAAAACGAGGATAACATTTTTTTCAAAAATTAAAAAAACGATGGGCTATAACCCATGCTTTTTGAAATTTTGCATTTTTTTCAAATCCTCAAAAATGATGAAAAACGGCGTGCTATAGTATGCCGTACAGTAGGGGCTATAGCCCATGCTCAAAAACAATGAAAAACGAGGATATCATTTTTTTCAAAAATTCAAAAAACAATGGGCTATAACCCATGTTTTTTGAAATTTTGAAATTTTTTCAAATCCTCAAAAATGATGAAAAACGGCGTGCTATAGTATGCCGTACGGTAGGAGCTATAGCCCATGTACAAAAACGATGAAAAACGAGGATAACATTTTTTTCAAAAATTCAAAAAACGATGGGCTATAACCCATGTTTTTTGAAATTTTGAATTTTTTTCAAATCCTCAAAAATGATGAAAAACGGCATGCTATAGTATGCCGTACGGTAGGGGCTATAGCCCATGTTCAATAACGATGAAAAACGAGGATAACATTTTTTACAAAAATTCAAAAAACGATGGGCTATAACCCATGTTTTTTGAATTTTTTGAATTTTTTCAAATCCTCAAAAATGATGAAAAACGGCGTGCTATAGTATGCCGTACGGTAGGGGCTATAGCCCATGTTCAAAAACGATGAAAAACGAGGATAACATTTTTTTCAAAAATTAAAAAAACGATGGGCTATAACCCATGCTTTTTGAAATTTTGCATTTTTTTCAAATCCTCAAAAATGATGAAAAACGGCGTGCTATAGTATGCCGTACAGTAGGGGCTATAGCCCATGCTCAAAAACGATGAAAAACGAGGATATCATTTTTTTCAAAAATTCAAAAAACAATGGGCTATAACCCATGTTTTTTGAAATTTTGAATTTTTTTCAAATCCTCAAAAATGATGAAAAACTGCAAGCTATAGTATGCCGTACGGTAGGGGCTATAGCCCATGCTCAAAAACGATGAAAAACGAGGATAACATTTTTTTCAAAAATTCAAAAAACGATGGGCTATAACCCATGCTTTTTGAAATTTTGCATTTTTTTCAAATCCTCAAAAATGATGAAAAACGGCGTGCTATAGTATGCCGTACAGTAGGGGCTATAGCCCATGCTCAAAAACGATGAAAAACGAGGATATCATTTTTTTCAAAAATTCAAAAAACAATGGGCTATAACCCATGTTTTTTGAAATTTTGAATTTTTTTCAAATCCTCAAAAATGATGAAAAACTGCAAGCTATAGTATGCCGTACGGTAGGGGCTATAGCCCATGCTCAAAAACGATGAAAAACGAGGATAACATTTTTTTCAAAAATTCAAAAAACGATGGGCTATAACCCATGTTTTTTGAAATTTTGATTTTTTTTCAAATCCTCAAAAATTATGAAAAACGGCGTGCTATAGTATGCCGTACGGTAGGAGCTATAGCCCATGTTCAAAAACGATGAAAAACAAGGATAACATTTTTTTCAAAAATTAAAAAAACAATGGGCTATAACCCATGTTTTTTGAAATTTTTAATTTTTTTCAAATCCTCAAAAATGATGAAAAACTGCGTGCTATAGTATGCCGTACGGTAGGGGCTATAGCCCATGCTCAAAAACGATGAAAAACGAGGATAACATTTTTTTCAAAAATTCAAAAAACGATGGGCTATAACCCATGTTTTTTGAAATTTAGATTTTTTTTCAAATCCTCAAAAATTATGAAAAACGGCGTGCTATAGTATGCCGTACGGTAGGAGCTATAGCCCATGTTCAAAAACGATGAAAAACAAGGATAACATTTTTTTCAAAAATAAAAAAAACGATGGGCTATAACCCATGTTTTTTGAAATTTTGAAAATTTTCAAATCCTCAAAAATGATGAAAAACGGCGTGCTATAGTATGCCGTACGGTAGGAGCTATAGCCCATGTACAAAAACGATGAAAAACGAGGATAACATTTTTTTCAACAAAAAAAAAAAAATGATGGGCTATAACCCATGTTTTTTGAAATTTTGAATTTTTTTCAAATCCTCAAAAATGATGAAAAACGGCGTGCTATAGTATGCCGTACGGTAGGAGCTATAGCACATGTTCAAAAACGATGAAAAACAAGGATAACATTTTTTTCAAAAATTAAAAAAACGATGGGCTATAACCCATGTTTTTTGAAATTTTGAATTTTTTTCAAATCCTCAAAAATGATGAAAAACTGCGTGCTATAGTATGCCGTACGGTAGGGGCTATAGCCCATGTTCAAAAACGATGAAAAACGAGGATAACATTTTTTTCAAAAATTAAAAACAACGATGGGCTATAACCCATGTTTTTTGAAATTTTGAATTTTTTTCAAATCCTCAAAAATGATGAAAAACTGCGTGCTATAGTATGCCGTACGGTAGGGGCTATAGCCCATGCTCAAAAACGATGAAAAACGAGGATAACATTTTTTTCAAAAATTAAAAAAACGATGGGCTATAACCCATGTTTTTGGAAATTTTGAATTTTTTTCAAATCCTCAAAAATGATGAAAAACGGCGTGCTATAGTATGCCGTACGGTAGGAGCTATAGCCCATGTACAAAAACGATGAAAAACGAGGATAACATTTTTTTCAAAAATTAAAAAAACGATGGGCTATAACCCATGTTTTTTGAAATTTTGATTTTTTTTCAAATCCTCAAAAATGATGAAAAACGGCATGCTATAGTATGCCGTTACGGTAGGGGCTATAGCCCATGTTCAATAACGATGAAAAACGAGGATAACATTTTTTACAAAAATTCAAAAAACGATGGGCTATAACCCATGTTTTTTGAATTTTTTGAATTTTTTCAAATCCTCAAAAATGATGAAAAACGGCGTGCTATAGTATGCCGTACGGTAGGGGCTATAGCCCATGTTCAAAAACGATGAAAAACGAGGATAACATTTTTTTCAAAAATTAAAAAAACGATGGGCTATAACCCATGCTTTTTGAAATTTTGCATTTTTTTCAAATCCTCAAAAATGATGAAAAACGGCGTGCTATAGTATGCCGTACAGTAGGGGCTATAGCCCATGCTCAAAAACGATGAAAAACGAGGATATCATTTTTTTCAAAAATTCAAAAAACAATGGGCTATAACCCATGTTTTTTGAAATTTTGAAATTTTTTCAAATCCTCAAAAATGATGAAAAACGGCGTGCTATAGTATGCCGTACGGTAGGAGCTATAGCCCATGTACAAAAACGATGAAAAACGAGGATAACATTTTTTTCAAAAATTCAAAAAACGATGGGCTATAACCCATGTTTTTTGAAATTTTGAATTTTTTTCAAATCCTCAAAAATGATGAAAAACGGCATGCTATAGTATGCCGTACGGTAGGGGCTATAGCCCATGTTCAATAACGATGAAAAACGAGGATAACATTTTTTACAAAAATTCAAAAAACGATGGGCTATAACCCATGTTTTTTGAATTTTTTGAATTTTTTCAAATCCTCAAAAATGATGAAAAACGGCGTGCTATAGTATGCCGTACGGTAGGGGCTATAGCCCATGTTCAAAAACGATGAAAAACGAGGATAACATTTTTTTCAAAAATTAAAAAAACGATGGGCTATAACCCATGCTTTTTGAAATTTTGCATTTTTTTCAAATCCTCAAAAATGATGAAAAACGGCGTGCTATAGTATGCCGTACAGTAGGGGCTATAGCCCATGCTCAAAAACGATGAAAAACGAGGATATCATTTTTTTCAAAAATTCAAAAAACAATGGGCTATAACCCATGTTTTTTGAAATTTTGAAATTTTTTCAAATCCTCAAAAATGATGAAAAACTGCAAGCTATAGTATGCCGTACGGTAGGGGCTATAGCCCATGCTCAAAAACGATGAAAAACGAGGATAACATTTTTTTCAAAAATTCAAAAAACGATGGGCTATAACCCATGTTTTTTGAAATTTTGATTTTTTTTCAAATCCTCAAAAATTATGAAAAACGGCGTGCTATAGTATGCCGTACGGTAGGAGCTATAGCCCATGTTCAAAAACGATGAAAAACAAGGATAACATTTTTTTCAAAAATTAAAAAAACAATGGGCTATAACCCATGTTTTTTGAAATTTTTAATTTTTTTCAAATCCTCAAAAATGATGAAAAACTGCGTGCTATAGTATGCCGTACGGTAGGGGCTATAGCCCATGCTCAAAAACGATGAAAAACGAGGATAACATTTTTTTCAAAAATTCAAAAAACGATGGGCTATAACCCATGTTTTTTGAAATTTTGAAAATTTTCTAATCCTCAAAAATGATGAAAAACGGCGTGCTATAGTATGCCGTGCGGTAGGAGCTATAGCCCATGTACAAAAACGATGAAAAACGAGGATAACATTTTTTTCAAAAAAAAAAAAAAAACGATGGGCTATAACCCATGTTTTTTGAAATTTTGATTTTTTTTCAAATCCTCAAAAATGATGAAAAACGGCGTGCTATAGTATGCCGTACGGTAGGGGCTATAGCCCATGTTCAAAAACGATGAAAAACGAGGATAACATTTTTTACAAAAATTCAAAAAACGATGGGCTATAACCCATGTTTTTGGAAATTTTGAATTTTTTTCAAATCCTCAAAAATGATGAAAAACGGCGTGCTATAGTATGCCGTACGGTAGGAGCTATAGCCCATGTACAAAAACGATGAAAAACGAGGATAACATTTTTTTCAAAAATTAAAAAAACGATGGGCTATAACCCATGTTTTTTGAAATTTTGATTTTTTTTCAAATCCTCAAAAATGATGAAAAACGGCATGCTATAGTATGCCGTTACGGTAGGGGCTATAGCCCATGTTCAATAACGATGAAAAACGAGGATAACATTTTTTACAAAAATTCAAAAAACGATGGGCTATAACCCATGTTTTTTGAATTTTTTGAATTTTTTCAAATCCTCAAAAATGATGAAAAACGGCGTGCTATAGTATGCCGTACGGTAGGGGCTATAGCCCATGTTCAAAAACGATGAAAAACGAGGATAACATTTTTTTCAAAAATTAAAAAAACGATGGGCTATAACCCATGCTTTTTGAAATTTTGCATTTTTTTCAAATCCTCAAAAATGATGAAAAACGGCGTGCTATAGTATGCCGTACAGTAGGGGCTATAGCCCATGCTCAAAAACGATGAAAAACGAGGATATCATTTTTTTCAAAAAATCAAAAAACAATGGGCTATAACCCATGTTTTTTGAAATTTTGAAATTTTTTCAAATCCTCAAAAATGATGAAAAACGGCGTGCTATAGTATGCCGTACGGTAGGAGCTATAGCCCATGTACAAAAACGATGAAAAACGAGGATAACATTTTTTTCAAAAATTCAAAAAACGATGGGCTATAACCCATGCTTTTTGAAATTTTGCATTTTTTTCAAATCCTCAAAAATGATGAAAAACGGCGTGCTATAGTATGCCGTACAGTAGGGGCTATAGCCCATGCTCAAAAACGATGAAAAACGAGGATATCATTTTTTTCAAAAATTCAAAAAACAATGGGCTATAACCCATGTTTTTTGAAATTTTGAAATTTTTTCAAATCCTCAAAAATGATGAAAAACTGCAAGCTATAGTATGCCGTACGGTAGGGGCTATAGCCCATGCTCAAAAACGATGAAAAACGAGGATAACATTTTTTTCAAAAATTCAAAAAACGATGGGCTATAACCCATGTTTTTTGAAATTTTGATTTTTTTTCAAATCCTCAAAAATTATGAAAAACGGCGTGCTATAGTATGCCGTACGGTAGGAGCTATAGCCCATGTTCAAAAACGATGAAAAACAAGGATAACATTTTTTTCAAAAATTAAAAAAACAATGGGCTATAACCCATGTTTTTGGAAATTTTTAATTTTTTTCAAATCCTCAAAAATGATGAAAAACTGCGTGCTATAGTATGCCGTACGGTAGGGGCTATAGCCCATGCTCAAAAACGATGAAAAACGAGGATAACATTTTTTTCAAAAATTCAAAAAACGATGGGCTATAACCCATGTTTTTTGAAATTTAGATTTTTTTTCAAATCCTCAAAAATTATGAAAAACGGCGTGCTATAGTATGCCGTACGGTAGGAGCTATAGCCCATGTTCAAAAACGATGAAAAACAAGGATAACATTTTTTTCAAAAATTAAAAAAACGATGGGCTATAACCCATGTTTTTTGAAATTTTGAAAATTTTCAAATCCTCAAAAATGATGAAAAACGGCGTGCTATAGTATGCCGTACGGTAGGAGCTATAGCCCATGTACAAAAACGATGAAAAACGAGGATAACATTTTTTTCAAAAAAAAAAAGAAACGATGGGCTATAACCCATGTTTTTTGAAATTTTGATTTTTTTTCAAATCCTCAAAAATGATGAAAAACGGCGTGCTATAGTATGCCGTACGGTAGGGGCTATAGCCCATGTTCAAAAACGATGAAAAACGAGGATAACATTTTTTACAAAAATTCAAAAAACGATGGGCTATAACCCATGTTTTTTGAAATTTTGAATTTTTTTCAAATCCTCAAAAATGATGAAAAACTGCGTGCTATAGTATGCCGTACGGTAGGGGCTATAGCCCATGTTCAAAAACGATGAAAAACGAGGATAACATTTTTTTCAAAAATTAAAAAAAACGATGGGCTATAAACCATGTTTTTTGAAATTTTGATTTTTTTTCAAATCCTCAAAAATGATGAAAAACTGCGTGCTATAGTATGCCGTACGGTAGGGGCTATAGCCCATGCTCAAAAACGATGAAAAACGAGGATAACATTTTTTTCAAAAATTAAAAAAACGATGGGCTATAACCCATGTTTTTGAAATTTTGAATTTTTTTCAAATCCTCAAAAATGATGAAAAATTGCGTGCTATAGTATGCCGTACGGTAGGGGCTATAGACCATGTTCAAAAACGATGAAAAACGAGGATAACATTTTTTTCAAAAATTCAAAAACAATGGGCTATAACCCATGTTTTTTGAAATTTTGAATTTTTTTCAAATCCTCAAAAATGATGAAAAACTGCGTGCTATAGTATGCCGTACGGTAGGGGCTATAGCCCATGCTCAAAAACGATGAAAAACGAGGATAACATTTTTTTCAAAAATTCAAAAAACAATGTGCTATAACCCATGTTTTTTGAAATTTTGAATTTTTTTCAAATCCTCAAAAATGATGAAAAACGGCGTGCTATAGTATGCCGTACGGTAGGAGCTATAGCACATGTTCAAAAACGATGAAAAACAAGGATAACATTTTTTTCAAAAATTAAAAAAACGATGGGCTATAACCCATGTTTTTTGAAATTTTGAATTTTTTTCAAATCCTCAAAAATGATGAAAAACTGCGTGCTATAGTATGCCGTACGGTAGGGGCTATAGCCCATGTTCAAAAACGATGAAAAACGAGGATAACATTTTTTTCAAAAATAAAAAAAAACGATGGGCTATAACCCATGTTTTTTGAAATTTTGAATTTTTTTCAAATCCTCAAAAATGATGAAAAACTGCGTGCTATAGTATGCCGTACGGTAGGGGCTATAGCCCATGCTCAAAAACGATGAAAAACGAGGATAACATTTTTTTCAAAAATTAAAAAAACGATGGGCTATAACCCATGTTTTTTGAAATTTTGAATTTTTTTCAAATCCTCAAAAATGATGAAAAACGGCGTGCTATAGTATGCCGTACGGTAGGAGCTATAGCCCATGTACAAAAACGATGAAAAACGAGGATAACATTTTTTTCAAAATTAAAAAAACGATGGGCTATAACCCATGTTTTTTGAAATTTTGAATTTTTTTCAAATCCTCAAAAATGATGAAAAACGGCATGCTATAGTATGCCGTACGGTAGGGGCTATAGCCCATGTTCAATAACGATGAAAAACGAGGATAATTTTTTTTACAAAAATTCAAAAAACGATGGGCTATAACCCATGTTTTTTGAATTTTTTGAATTTTTTCAAATCCTCAAAAATGATGAAAAACGGCGTGCTATAGTATGCCGTACGGTAGGGGCTATAGCCCATGTTCAAAAACGATGAAAAACGAGGATAACATTTTTTTCAAAAATTAAAAAAACGATGGGCTATAACCCATGCTTTTTGAAATTTTGCATTTTTTTCAAATCCTCAAAAATGATGAAAAACGGCGTGCTATAGTATGCCGTACAGTAGGGGCTATAGCCCATGCTCAAAAACGATGAAAAACGAGGATATCATTTTTTTCAAAAATTCAAAAAACAATGGGCTATAACCCATGTTTTTTGAAATTTTGAAATTTTTTCAAATCCTCAAAAATGATGAAAAACGGCGTGCTATAGTATGCCGTACGGTAGGAGCTATAGCCCATGTACAAAAACGATGAAAAACGAGGATAACATTTTTTTCAAAAATTCAAAAAACGATGGGCTATAACCCATGTTTTTTGAAATTTTGAATTTTTTTCAAATCCTCAAAAATGATGAAAAACGGCATGCTATAGTATGCCGTACGGTAGGGGCTATAGCCCATGTTCAATAACGATGAAAAACGAGGATAACATTTTTTACAAAAATTCAAAAAACGATGGGCTATAACCCATGTTTTTTGAATTTTTAGAATTTTTCAAATCCTCAAAAATGATGAAAAACGGCGTGCTATAGTATGCCGTACGGTAGGGGCTATAGCCCATGTTCAAAAACGATGAAAAACGAGGATAACATTTTTTTCAAAAATTAAAAAACGATGGGCTATAACCCATGCTTTTTGAAATTTTGCATTTTTTTCAAATCCTCAAAAATGATGAAAAACGGCGTGCTATAGTATGCCGTACAGTAGGGGCTATAGCCCATGCTCAAAAACGATGAAAAACGAGGATATAATTTTTTTCAAAATTCAAAAAACAATGGGCTATAACCCATGTTTTTTGAAATTTTGAAATTTTTTCAAATCCTCAAAAATGATGAAAAACTGCAAGCTATAGTATGCCGTACGGTAGGGGCTATAGCCCATGCTCAAAAACGATGAAAAACGAGGATAACATTTTTTTCAAAAATTCAAAAAACGATGGGCTATAACCCATGTTTTTTGAAATTTTGATTTTTTTTCAAATCCTCAAAAATTATGAAAAACGGCGTGCTATAGTATGCCGTACGGTAGGAGCTATAGCCCATGTTCAAAAACGATGAAAAACAAGGATAACATTTTTTTCAAAAATTAAAAAAACAATGGGCTATAACCCATGTTTTTTGAAATTTTTAATTTTTTTCAAATCCTCAAAAATGATGAAAAACTGCGTGCTATAGTATGCCGTACGGTAGGGGCTATAGCCCATGCTCAAAAACGATGAAAAACGAGGATAACATTTTTTTCAAAAATTAAAAAAACGATGGGCTATAACCCATGTTTTTTGAAATTTTGAAAATTTTCAAATCCTCAAAAATGATGAAAAACGGCGTGCTATAGTATGCCGTACGGTAGGAGCTATAGCCCATGTACAAAAACGATGAAAAACGAGCATAACATTTTTTTCAAAAAAAAAAAAAAACGATGGGCTATAACCCATGTTTTTTGAAATTTTGAATTTTTTTCAAATCCTCAAAAATGATGAAAAACGGCGTGCTATAGTATGCCGTACGGTAGGAGCTATAGCACATGTTCAAAAACGATGAAAAACAAGGATAACATTTTTTTCAAAAATTAAAAAAACGATGGGCTATAACCCATGTTTTTTGAAATTTTGAAATTTTTTCAAATCCTCAAAAATGATGAAAAACTGCGTGCTATAGTATGCCGTACGGTAGGGGCTATAGCCCATGTTCAAAAACGATGAAAAACGAGGATAAAATTTTTTTCAAAAATTAAAAAAAACGATGGGCTATAACCCATGTTTTTTGAAATTTTGAATTTTTTTCAAATCCTCAAAAATGATGAAAAACTGCGTGCTATAGTATGCCGTACGGTAGGGGCTATAGCCCATGCTCAAAAACGATGAAAAACGAGGATAACATTTTTTTCAAAAATTAAAAAAACGATGGGCTATAACCCATGTTTTTTGAAATTTTGAATTTTTTTCAAATCCTCAAAAATGATGAAAAACGGCGTGCTATAGTATGCCGTACGGTAGGAGCTATAGCCCATGTACAAAAACGATGAAAAACGAGGATAACATTTTTTTCAAAAATTAAAAAACGATGGGCTATAACCCATGTTTTTTGAAATTTTGAATTTTTTTCAAATCCTCAAAAATGATGAAAAACGGCATGCTATAGTATGCCGTACGGTAGGGGCTATAGCCCATGTTCAATAACGATGAAAAACGAGGATAACATTTTTTTACAAAAATTCAAAAAACGATGGGCTATAACCCATGTTTTTTGAATTTTTTGAATTTTTTCAAATCCTCAAAAATGATGAAAAACGGCGTGCTATAGTATGCCGTACGGTAGGGGCTATAGCCCATGTTCAAAAACGATGAAAAACGAGGATAACATTTTTTTCAAAAATTAAAAAAACGATGGGCTATAACCCATGCTTTTTGAAATTTTGCATTTTTTTCAAATCCTCAAAAATGATGAAAAACGGCGTGCTATAGTATGCCGTACAGTAGGGGCTATAGCCCATGCTCAAAAACGATGAAAAACGAGGATATCATTTTTTTCAAAAATTCAAAAAACAATGGGCTATAACCCATGTTTTTTGAATTTTTTGAATTTTTTCGAATCCTCAAAAATGATGAAAAACGGCGTGCTATAGTATGCCGTACGGTAGGGGCTATAGCCCATGTTCAAAAACGATGAAAAACGAGGATAACATTTTTTTCAAAAATTAAAAAAACGATGGGCTATAACCCATGCTTTTTGAAATTTTGCATTTTTTTCAAATCCTCAAAAATGATGAAAAACAGCGTGCTATAGTATGCCGTACAGTAGGGGCTATAGCCCATGCTCAAAAACGATGAAAAACGAGGATATCATTTTTTTCAAAAATTCAAAAAACAATGGGCTATAACCCATGTTTTATGAAATTTTGAAATTTTTTCAAATCCTCAAAAATGATGAAAAACTGCAAGCTATAGTATGCCGTACGGTAGGGGCTATAGCCCATGCTCAAAAACGATGAAAAACGAGGATAACATTTTTTTCAAAAATTCAAAAAACGATGGGCTATAACCCATGTTTTTTGAAATTTTGATTTTTTTTCAAATCCTCAAAAATTATGAAAAACGGCGTGCTATAGTATGCCGTACGGTAGGAGCTATAGCCCATGTTCAAAAACGATGAAAAACAAGGATAACATTTTTTTCAAAAATTAAAAAAACAATGGGCTATAACCCATGTTTTTTGAAATTTTTAATTTTTTTCAAATCCTCAAAAATGATGAAAAACTGCGTGCTATAGTATGCCGTACGGTAGGGGCTATAGCCCATGCTCAAAAACGATGAAAAACGAGGATAATTTTTTTTTCAAAAATTCAAAAAACGATGGGCTATAACCCATGTTTTTTGAAATTTAGATTTTTTTTCAAATCCTCAAAAATTATGAAAAACGGCGTGCTATAGTATGCCGTACGGTAGGAGCTATAGCCCATGTTCAAAAACGATGAAAAACAAGGATAACATTTTTTTCAAAAATTAAAAAAACGATGGGCTATAACCCATGTTTTTTGAAATTTTGAAAATTTTCAAATCCTCAAAAATGATGAAAAACGGCGTGCTATAGTATGCCGTACGGTAGGAGCTATAGCCCATGTACAAAAACGATGAAAAACGAGGATAACATTTTTTTCAAAAAAAAAAAAAAACGATGGGCTATAACCCATGTTTTTTGAAATTTTGAAATTTTTTCAAATCCTCAAAAATGATGAAAAACGGCGTGCTATAGTATGCCGTACGGTAGGGGCTATAGCCCATGTTCAAAAACGATGAAAAACGAGGATAACATTTTTTACAAAAATTCAAAAAACGATGGGCTATAACCCATGTTTTTTGAAATTTTGATTTTTTTTCAAATCCTCAAAAATGATGAAAAACTGCGTGCTATAGTATGCCGTACGGTAGGGGCTATAGCCCATGTTCAAAAACGATGAAAAACGAGGATAAAATTTTTTTCAAAAATAAAAAAAAACGATGGGCTATAACCCATGTTTTTTGAAATTTTGATTTTTTTTCAAATCCTCAAAAATGATGAAAAACTGCGTGCTATAGTATGCCGTACGGTAGGGGCTATAGCCCATGCTCAAAAACGATGAAAAACGAGGATAACATTTTTTTCAAAAATTAAAAAAACGATGGGCTATAACCCATGTTTTTGAAATTTTGAATTTTTTTCAAATCCTCAAAAATGATGAAAAATTGCGTGCTATAGTATGCCGTACGGTAGGGGCTATAGCCCATGCTCAAAAACGATGAAAAACGAGGATAACATTTTTTTCAAAAATTCAAAAAACAATGGGCTATAACCCATGTTTTTTGAAATTTTGAATTTTTTTCAAATCCTCAAAAATGATGAAAAACGGCGTGCTATAGTATGCCGTACGGTAGGAGCTATAGCCCATGTTCAAAAACGATGAAAAACAAGGATAACATTTTTTTCAAAAATTAAAAAAACGATGGGCTATAACCCATGTTTTTTGAAATTTTTAAATTTTTTCAAATCCTCAAAAATGATGAAAAACTGCGTGCTATAGTATGCCGTACGGTAGAGGCTATAGCCCATGTTCAAAAACGATGAAAAACGAGGATAACATTTTTTTTCAAAAATTAAAAAAACGATGGGCTATAACCCATGTTTTTTGAAAATTTGAATTTTTTTCAAATCCTCAAAAATGATGAAAAACTGCGTGCTATAGTATGCCGTACGGTAGGGGCTATAGCCCATGCTCAAAAACGATGAAAAACGAGGATAACATTTTTTTCAAAAATTAAAAAAACGATGGGCTATAACCCATGTTTTTTGAAATTTTGAATTTTTTTCAAATCCTCAAAAATGATGAAAAACGGCGTGCTATAGTATGCCGTACGGTAGGAGCTATAGCCCATGTACAAAAACGATGAAAAACGAGGATAACATTTTTTTCAAAAATTAAAAAAACGATAGGCTATAACCCATGTTTTTTGAAATTTTGAATTTTTTTCAAATCCTCAAAAATGATGAAAAACGGCGTGCTATAGTATGCCGTACGGTAGAGGCTATAGCCCATGTTCAAAAACGATGAAAAACGAGGATAACATTTTTTTCAAAAATTAAAAAAACGATGGGCTATAACCCATGTTTTTTGAAATTTTGAATTATTTTCAAATCCTCAAAAATGATGAAAAACTGCGTGCTATAGTATGCCGTACGGTAGGGGCTATATCCCATGTTCAAAAACGATGAAAAACGAGGATAACATTTTTTTCAAAAATTAAAAAAACGATGGGCTATAACCCATGTTTTTTGAAATTTTGAATTATTTTCAAATCCTCAAAAATGATGAAAAACGGCGTGCTATAGTATGCCGTACGGTAGGGGCTATAGCCCATGTTCAAAAACGATGAAAAACGAGGATAACTTTTTTTTCAAAAATTAAAAAAACGATGGGCTATAACCAATGTTTTTTGAATTTTTGAATTTTTTTCAAATCCTCAAAAATTATGAAAAACGGCGTGCTATAGTATGCCGTACGGTAGGGGCTATAGCCCATGTTCAAAAACGATGAAAAACGAGGATAACATTTTTTTTTAAATTAAAAAAACAATGGGCTATAACCCATGCTTTTTGAAATTTTGCATTTTTTTCAAATCCTCAAAAATGATGAAAAACGGCGTGCTATAGTATGCCGTACAGTAGGGGCTATAGCCCATGTTCAAAAACGATGAAAAACAAGGATAACATTTTTTTCAAAAATTAAAAAAACGATGGGCTATAACCCATGTTTTTTGAAATTTTGAATTTTTTTCAAATCCTCAAAAATGATGAAAAACGGCGTGCTATAGTATGCCGTACGGTAGGGGCTATAGCCCATGTTCAAAAACGATGAAAAACGAGGATAACATTTTTTTCAAAAATAAAAAAAACGATGGGCTATAACCCATGTTTTTTGAAATTTTGAATTTTTTTCAAATCCTCAAAAATGATGAAAAACGGCGTGCTATAGTATGCCGTACGGTAGGGGCTATAGGCCATGTTCAAAAACGATGAAAAACGAGGATAACATTTTTTTTCAAAGTTTCAAAAACCAATGGGCTATAACCCATGTTTTTTTTGTTTTTTCATTTTTTTCAAAACCTCAAAAATGATGAAAAATGGCGTGCTATAGTATGCCGTACAGTATGGGCTATTAGATGAGCGTCTAAAAATGGGATAAAAAACGTCTAAAAATAGACGTCTAAAACACGTCTAAAAATAGACGTGTTTTAGACGTCTATTTTTAGACGTTTTTTAGACGTCTATTTTTTGAGTTTTTTCATCCCATTTTTAGACGCACGTCTAATAGCCGGCTATTGCTCAGTGGGATGTTCAAAAATGATGAAAAACGAGGTTAACTTTTTTTTTCAAAATTTCAAAAAACGATGGGCTATAACCCATGTTTTGTTTTTTTTTCATTTTTTTCAAATCCTCAAAAATGATGAAAAACTGCGTGCTATAGTATGCCGTACGGTAGGGGCTATAGCCCATGTTCAAAAACGATGAAAAACGAGGATAAAATTTTTTTCAAAAATTAAAAAAACGATGGGCTATAACCCATGTTTTTTGAAATTTTGAATTTTTTTCAAATCCTCAAAAATGATGAAAAACTGCGTGCTATAGTATGCCGTACGGTAGGGGCTATAGCCCATGCTCAAATACGATGAAAAACAAGGATAACATTTTTTTCAAAAATTAAAAAAACGATGGGCTATAACCCATGTTTTTTTAAATTTTTAAATTTTTTCAAATCCTCAAAAATGATGAAAAACGGCGTGCTATATTATGCCGTACGGTAGGGGCTATAGACCATGTTCAAAAATGATGAAAAACAAGGTTAACTTTTTTTTTCAAAGTTTCAAAAACCAATGGGCTATAACCCATGTTTTTTTTGTTTTTTCATTTTTTTCAAAACCTCAAAAATGATGAAAAATGGCGTGCTATAGTATGCCGTACAGTATGGGCTATTAGATGAGCGTCTAAAAATGGGATAAAAAACGTCTAAAAATAGACGTCTAAAACACGTCTAAAAATAGACGTGTTTTAGACGTCTATTTTTAGACGTTTTTTAGACGTCTATTTTTTTAGTTTTTTCATCCCATTTTTAGACGCACGTCTAATAGCCGGCTATTGCTCAGTGGGATGTTCAAAAATGATGAAAAACGAGGTTAACTTTTTTTTTTCAAAATTTCAAAAAACGATGGGCTATAACCCATGTTTTTTTTTTTTTTCATTTTTTTCAAATCCTCAAAAATGATGAAAAACTGCGTGCTATAGTATGCCGTACGGTATGGGCTATAGCCCATGTTCAAAAATGATGAAAAACGAGGTTAACTTTTTTTTTCAAAATTTCAAAAAACGATGGGCTATAACCCATGTTTTTTTTGTTTTTTAATTTTTTTCAAAACCTCAAAAATGATGAAAAATGGCGTGCTATAGTATGCCGTACAGTATGGGCTATTAGATGAGCGTATAAAAATGGGATAAAAAACGTCTAAAAATAGACGTCTAAAACACGTCTAAAAATAGACGTGTTTTAGACGTCTATTTTTAGACGTTTTTTAGACGTCTATTTTTAGAGTTTTTTTATCCCATTTTTAGACGCATGTCTAATAGCCGGCTATTGCTCAGTGGGATGTTCAAAAATGATGAAAAACGAGGTTAACTTTTTTTTTCAAAATTTCAAAAAACGATGGGCTATAACCCATGTTTTTTGAAATTTTGAATTTTTTTCAAATCCTCAAAAATGATGAAAAACGGCGTGCTATAGTATGCCGTACGGTAGGGGCTATAGCCCATGTTCAAAAACGATGAAAAACGAGGATAACATTTTTTTCAAAAATTAAAAAAACGATGGGCTATAACCCATGTTTTTTTTTATTTTGAATTTTTTTCAAATCCTCAAAAATGATGAAAAACTGTGTGCTATAGTATGCCGTACGGTAGGGGCTATAGCCCATGCTCAAATACGATGAAAAACAAGGATAACATTTTTTTCAAAAATTAAAAAAACGATGGGCTATAACCCATGTTTTTTTTAATTTTTAAATTTTTTCAAATCCTCAAAAATGATGAAAAACGGCGTGCTATATTATGCCGTACGGTAGGGGCTATAGACCATGTTCAAAAATGATGAAAAACAAGGTTAACTTTTTTTTTCAAAGTTTCAAAAACCAATGGGCTATAACCCATGTTTTTTTTGTTTTTTCATTTTTTTCAAAACCTCAAAAATGATGAAAAATGGCGTGCTATAGTATGCCGTACAGTATGGGCTATTAGATGAGCGTCTAAAAATGGGATAAAAAACGTCTAAAAATAGACGTGTTTCAGACGTCTATTTTTAGACGTTTTTTAGACGTCTATTTTTTGAGTTTTTTCATCCCATTTTTAGACGCACGTCTAATAGCCGGCTATTGCTCAGTGGGATGTTCAAAAATGATGAAAAACGAGGTTAACTTTTTTTTTCAAAATTTCAAAAAACGATGGGCTAAAACCCATGTTTTTTTTTTTTTTCATTTTTTTCAAATCCTCAAAAATGATGAAAAACTGCGTGCTATAGTATGCCGTACGGTATGGGCTATAGCCCATGTTCAAAAATGATGAAAAACGAGGTTAACTTTTTTTTTCAAAATTTCAAAAAACGATGGGCTATAACCCATGTTTTTTTGTTTTTTAATTTTTTTCAAAACCTCAAAAATGATGAAAAATGGCGTGCTATAGTATGCCGTACAGTATGGGCTATTAGATGAGCGTATAAAAATGGGATAAAAAACGTCTAAAAATAGACGTCTAAAACACGTCTAAAAATAGACGTGTTTTAGACGTCTATTTTTAGACGTTTTTTAGACGTCTATTTTTAGAGTTTTTTTATCCCATTTTTAGACGCATGTCTAATAGCCGGCTATTGCTCAGTGGGATGTTCAAAAATGATGAAAAACGAGGTTAACTTTTTTTTTCAAAATTTCAAAAAACGATGGGCTATAACCCATGTTTTTTGAAATTTTGAATTTTTTTCAAATCCTCAAAAATGATGAAAAACGGCGTGCTATAGTATGCCGTACGGTAGGGGCTATAGCCCATGTTCAAAAACGATGAAAAACGAGGATAACATTTTTTTCAAAAATTAAAAAAACGATGGGCTATAACCCATGTTTTTTTTTATTTTGAATTTTTTTCAAATCCTCAAAAATGATGAAAAACTGTGTGCTATAGTATGCCGTACGGTAGGGGCTATAGCCCATGCTCAAATACGATGAAAAACAAGGATAACATTTTTTTCAAAAATTAAAAAAACGATGGGCTATAACCCATGTTTTTTTAAATTTTAAATTTTTTTCAAATCCTCAAAAATGATGAAAAACGGCGTGCTATATTATGCCGTACGGTAGGGGCTATAGACCATGTTCAAAAATGATGAAAAACAAGGTTAACTTTTTTTTTCAAAGTTTCAAAAACCAATGGGCTATAACCCATGTTTTTTTTGTTTTTTCATTTTTTTCAAAACCTCAAAAATGATGAAAAATGGCGTGCTATAGTATGCCGTACAGTATGGGCTATTAGATGAGCGTCTAAAAATGGGATAAAAAACGTCTAAAAATAGACGTGTTTTAGACGTCTATTTTTAGACGTTTTTTAGACGTCTATTTTTTGAGTTTTTTCATCCCATTTTTAGACGCACGTCTAATAGCCGGCTATTGCTCAGTGGGATGTTCAAAAATGATGAAAAACGAGGTTAACTTTTTTTTTCAAAATTTCAAAAAACGATGGGCTATAACCCATGTTTTGTTTTTTTTTCATTTTTTTCAAATCCTCAAAAATGATGAAAAACTGCGTGCTATAGTATGCCGTACGGTATGGGCTATAGCCCATGTTCAAAAATGATGAAAAACGAGGTTAACTTTTTTTTTCAAAATTTCAAAAAACGATGGGCTATAACCCATGTTTTTTTTGTTTTTTTATTTTTTTCAAAACCTCAAAAATGATGAAAAATGGCGTGCTATAGTATGCCGTACAGTATGGGCAATAGATGAGCGTATAAAAATGGGATAAAAAACGTCTAAAAATAGACGTCTAAAACACGTCTAAAAATAGACGTGTTTTAGACGTCTATTTTTAGACGTTTTTTAGACGTCTATTTTTAGAGTTTTTTTATCCCATTTTTAGACGCACGTCTAATAGCCGGCTATTGCTCAGTGGGATGTTCAAAAATGATGAAAAATGAGGTTAACTTTTTTTTTCAAAATTAAAAAAAACTATGGGCTATAACCCATGTTTTTTGAATTTTTGAATTTTTTGCAAATCCTCAAAAATGATGAAAAACGGCGTGCTATAGTATGCCGTACGGTAGGGGCTATAGCCCATGTTCAAAAATGATGAAAAACGAGGTTAAATTCTTTTTTCAAAAATTCAAAAAAACGATGGGCTATAACCCATGTTTTTTTTTTCTTCATTTTTTTCAAATCCTCAAAAATGATGAAAAACGGCGTGCTACAGTATGCCGTACGATATGCGCTATAGCCCATGGTCCAGACGTTCACTCTACCGCATTTAAAAGTATAGCGGTGTATGAGAATGGGTGTTGCGGAGGATGAGACATCCTCCACAACACCCATTCCCATACACCGCTATACTCCGCAACACCCATTCTCATGTATTTCATTGGTTTCGTGAGAATGACCCTACTAGTCCTACATTACACCTAGCAACCCCATTCTAGCCTACTTAGGTTCATCTTACGGTGGACATGTTTGCCTGAAAAGGAATCTTTGAAATGTTTCATAGTTTTAGAAATATAGTGCTTTCAATTTTACAATGGGGCTCAATGGCAGACATTGGCACGTCAAAGATTACTTTCACCTAGAAACTCCATTCACACTTTTTATTATTCAGCTTACTGTGGAGACACATGCTGGAACTTTTTACTTTGAAATGTTTTCTAGTTTCTGAGTTATTTAACTTAAAGGCCCAATGCATTCTCTATGGCAATAGCACAAACTTTGGCATGCTACTAGTCCTACATACTTACACCTAGCAACCCCATTCTAGCCTAATTAGGTTCATCTTACGGTGGACATGTTTGCCTGAAAAGGAATCTTTGAAATGTTTCATAGTTTTAGAAATATAGTGCTTTAAATTTTACAATGGGGCTCAATGGCAGTCATTGGCACGTCAAAAATCACTTTCACCTAGAATGGGGTTGGTAGGTTTAAGTATGTAGGACTAGTAGCATTCCAAAGTTTGTGCTATTGCCATAGAGAATGCATTGGGCGTTTAAGTTAAATAACTCAGAAACTACAAAACATTTCAAAGTAAAACGTTCCAGCATGTGTCTCCACAGTAAGCTGAATAATAAAAAGTGTGAATGGAGTTTCTAGGTGAAAGTGATTTTTTGATGTGCCAAAATCTGCCATTGAGCCCCATGTTAAAAGTCTCAAATTTGAAAGCACTATATTTCTAAAACTATGACACCTTTCAAAGACTCCTTTTCAGGCAAACATGTCCACCGTAAGATGAACCTAAGTAGGCTAGAATGGGGTTGGTAGGTTTAAGTATGTAGGACTAGTAGCATGCCAAAGTTTGTGCTATTGCCATAGAGAATGCATTGGGCGTTTAAGTTAAATAACTCAGAAACTACAAAACATTTCAAAGTAAAACGTTCCAGCATGTGTCTCCACAGTAAGCTGAATAATAAAAAGTGTGAATGGAGTTTCTAGGTGAAAGTGATTTTTTGATGTGCCAAAATCTGCCATTGAGCCCCATGTTAAAAGTCTCAAATTTGAAAGCACTATATTTCTAAAACTATGACACCTTTCAAAGACTCCTTTTCAGGCAAACATGTCCACCGTAAGATGAACCTAAGTAGGCTAGAATGGGGTTGGTAGGTTTAAGTATGTAGGACTAGTAGCATGCCAAAGTTTGTGCTATTGCCATAGAGAATGCATTGGGCGTTTAAGTTAAATAACTCAGAAACTACAAAACATTTCAAAGTAAAACGTTCCAGCATGTGTCTCCACAGTAAGCTGAATAAGTGTGAATGGAAATATCACACACATTATTTTGTTGTATTACTGTTGTATGGTAGACAATATATTTGGGTTTCAAGTGTGGTAATCTGAACACATGCGTCTTCACACTCTAGTGAAATAGTGCATGTCATATTTAATGTAAACATACAACAGGACTAAGGTGAGGCAGTCAGCAGGTCACAGCGCTGTAGGGCTTCGAACCCTATATCCAGGCAGAAGCTCGGATAGTACTCTACCAGTGCTTTTTGCAACACCATGCCTTTACTTGCATGTGCCCAGGCAGGCAGGCACCCACCCACCCACCCACCCAGCCACCCACCCACCCAGCCAGCCAGCCAGCCAGCCAGCCAGCCAGCCAGCCAGCCAGCCAGCCAGCCAGCCAGCCAGCCACCCACCCACCCAGCCAGCCAGCCAGCCAGCCAGCCAGCCACCCACCCACCCAGCCAGCCAGCCAGCCAGCCAGCCAGCCAGCCAGCCAGCCAGCCAGCCAGCCAGCCAGCCACCCACCCACCCAGCCAGCCAGCCAGCCAGCCAGCCAGCCACCCACCCACCCAGCCAGCCAGCCAGCCACCCACCCAGCCAGCCAGCCAGCCAGCCAGCCAGCCAGCCAGCCAGCCAGCCAGCCAGCCAGCCAGCCACCCACCCACCCAGCCAGCCAGCCAGCCAGCCAGCCAGCCACCCACCCACCCAGCCAGCCAGCCAGCCAGCCAGCCAGCCAGCCAGCCAGCCAGCCAGCCAGCCAGCCAGCCACCCACCCACCCAGCCAGCCAGCCAGCCAGCCAGCCAGCCACCCACCCACCCAGCCAGCCAGCCAGCCAGCCAGCCAGCCACCCACCCACCCAGCCAGCCAGCCAGCCAGCCAGCCAGCCAGCCACCCACACATAACTCCGTAAGTGAGTGCATGGTTGCGCCACTCAAAAACAGCTATGGTTGGGGATTTCCTAACATAACCTGGAATACAGTTTGATTCGGGTTGAATTGGACTCCCAAAATAACACTCACTCAGGCAATAAATCCACTCACTCATCAATACAGACAGAGGTTTTTTTTAAAGAGCAAAGGGAGTCACTGTTGAATAAAACATCCCTATATACGACTGGAAAGTATAGGCTACTGCTCATGCAGCTATAAGTGCAGCTACATTTGTAGCCTTTTTTTTTTTTAATCAACGTAACCAAATTATGTGATATGCTAATTCAGGGCACTTATATTTTATGTTCAGGAAAATTCACATAATACTCCCTCCCACTGCATTTATCCTTCTAACAAATTGCCCACGTCAAATCCAGGCTTGTTTACTGCCTCCATTTCTCACACTCAAGTGTATGTATGTGTGTTTCTGTAAGTATACGGTTTTGCATGTGTTTGTAGGCGCGTGCGTGCGTGCGTGCGTGCGTGCGTGGGTGCGTGCGTGCGTGCGTGCGTGGGTGGGTGGGTGCGTGCGTTGCATAATTTTTCACCTGCTCTGATCGTGCTCAACCATGTGATCAAAGACTGTCACAGCCTCAGGCAGATGGCTGCCAGATCACTGCCTTATCTGGATAGATTAACCCATTCTGACCTGAGATCAGATTCACACGAGGTTTCCACTGGACACACACTGGTCTGATTAACCCATTCTGACCCGAGATCAGATTCTAAAAATGTCAGTCGTTCTTCGATTTTTTTCAAAAATAGCAGACCTACAAGCTATGAGCTTGTAGATCTGCTATTTTTAAATAGCTAAAGCATAACATGATGCTAACACCAAAATGGGTGCCCGTTCAGAATGGATTAACACACAAATCAGGTGACATGTTTCAGTCTATGTTAACGTTCATCAAAGCTTGATATATTTGTTCCTATATTTGTTGTAATCCACACTTAGATTACAACAAATATAGGAACATGAAGAAAGTGTCAACTTGAACACCCTGCATAGTGGATTATCCACTAGCTCTGGTCCATAGCCTTCTACTGGTTCTACCATTCTGCCCTGCAGTTTAAGGCTATGGGACTTTCGGTTTTAAATCTCAAATCGGAATCAGACCAGCCTCTCCTCTTTAGCGTAAATAAAAAGAACGTTTTTGATACTCACCAAAACAAAGGCGGGTTGTGTCATTAGAAAGCCTACTTTCCTTAGTGGTCGCACTCTGAGCCCCCCACCACAAGTATAAACGGTACTTTTGGACCAAAAGGGGATTTTGTTTCCACCGGGAAAAAATACTTTTAGCTATACGTTTATATACGTGTGGTGGTGGGCTCAGAGTGCGTCCACTAAGGAAAGTAGGCTTTCTAATGACACAACAGTGTGTGTGTGTGTGTGTGTGTGTGTGTGTGTGTGTGTGTGTGTGTGTGTGTGTGTGTGTGTGTGTGTGTGTGTGTGTGTGTGTGTGTGCGCGCTTGCACACACATCACATGACACCCGCCCACATGCTTGGGAGCAATTAGTGTATATTTGAAACGAGCGTGTGAAAGAACTCCCAGCTGTGTCTCCTCACAGCTCAAACTCACATTTTTATTTTTGTCCTTTTTTCCCCTCATGCAAGTTTTATGCACTGAACTCACATTCGTTTGATTGTGTTGCTTCGCCATTAGATAAAAGAAACTAAAAGGCTATAATTTATATACGTTGCTGTAATTACGACCACGAGGCGAACTGAAAAGAACTGATTGTCATTGTTCAGGGAGACCCATTTATTTTTCTACATTTTCAAGATCTCTTGAAAATAGCCGACCCACAATTCGTATTGTAGCTTTTGGATCTTTGACTTATTATCTTTGATTGAAGTATTTATTAACAGTTTGCAGAATTACAGTACATTTCAAGCACAACTCGATACAAAGACTGTTAACTGTGAGTGGACGACACCATAACATAAAGGGACTAGTGGACATTTTACACTTGGTTGCATGCTGAAAATAGCTCACAACGTGTCGCGCTGCTATTTTTGCTATTGCTATTTTCAGCAAATGTAAAAACAGTCATTACGACGGCATCAAGGCCCGCCAAAATTTCAGTCGACTAAATAAACTGTAGATTTAGTCGACTAAAATCTCATGATATTTAGTCGACTAAAACTAGACTTAACACTAAAACATTCCAGGTGACTAAATGTGACTGAGACTAAATGAAAACTATTGAAGAGACTATGACTAAAACTAAAATAAAAAAAATCTGTCCAAAAACAACAGTGGTTCTGAAACACTGCCTGGATTCAGAGACACTCCACCAACGCTGCGCATACACACACACACACACACACACACACACACACTAAGGCTGTACCCTAGCCCTTATTTTAGGACTCGAACTTCGGCAGGAATTTTCGAGTGAACATTCGGACCAATCATGACAAACACAATTTTTCGGGCCAAAGAATTAGAGTAGCAGGTTACAACACATTTTGTTCTTCTTTGTAATTATTTGGTCCAAAATATTGTGTGTGTTGTCATGATTTGTCACGACAAGAGTTGGCTTCGTACGACGCTTAAAGGTCTTTAAATAAATAAGTTTTGAAATGCCTATGGAGAAAATGAAATGGAGAATAATTTCCTGGGCCACTCCAAGGACTGTATAAAGAGGACGAGAAGCGAAGACCGTAAGGGCGCCGCCATGTTGCTCACATGGTGCTCCATGGAAGGAAAGAAACATGCGCAATGGGCTTTATGCAGCCAACACTTCCGCGTTCAGCTGCCTTGGTCTGCAACTGCGCATGTTTCTTTCCTTCCATGGAGCACCATGTGAGCAACATGGCGCCCGTACAGTCTTCGCTTCTTGTGCTCTTTAGACAGTCCTTGGGCCACTCGTCGTTCTGAAAGGGGGAGGGACTGAGACGCTCCATTGTGCAAAAGGATGCCTGTTTAACAGATTAAATGTAATCAGCAGGGCGCAGCAGGGAATCGAACCCCATCCCAGTAAACCAGGAGCTCCATGCCTGTGCCAAAGTGCTTAGTTTGCGATGCAACGCAAAAACCTACCCTAGTAGGAGCCCTACCCTACCAGCCCTACCCTACCAGCAGCAAAGAATACAAAAACAGATACTTACCGTGAACCATCACGTTCTTCTGCAGATGACAGGCAGTGTCCACAAGTTAGGTGAAATGTCAGAACCGGACGAAATTGTGGCAGTCGACGCAAAAGACGCAACGCAAACGAGTGCAACAGCAGGCAGCCTGACGCGACGCAACCGCAGGAAGCCAGAACGCAAACGCAAACGAGAGCAACACCATCAGTACCCTGCAGAACCACACCATCAGTACCCTGCAGAACCACACCAGACCATCAGTACCCTGCAGAACCACACCAGCGACAGCAAAGGACAATAAACTAGATTTGTACTCACTGCGCAGCAAGCAGCTCTTCACAGCAGCAGCAGCTATAGCGTACAGTTCCTACCTCAATGTCTTGTGCAGGGAGGGGGGGGGCATCGGTCTGGGACACTTCACATGGGCTCAGGGTGGGGGTCGTCGGAAGCCTAAATTGGTGGGGCTGTGGGGCCCACGGACATGGCTCGTCTCAGGGTCCAGGGCTTGGTGCTGTGACTCTTCATATTCTGGAATTACATGGAGAAAAGATAAGTGTCCTTAGTGTTATGTAGGCCTACATCACATTAGAAACACATGTGGCTGTATAGCCTTGTCAGCCCCCACAACCCACATTTTACAACTTAACATCCCTCCCCCAAGCTTACATTTTTAATATACATTTCCCCCCAACTTTTGAAATAGGTTTTCCCTTCAGCTTTGAATGAAGTTTAAGCTTTTGTTTTGAATGCCAGTCAAAAAGACACTATGAGCCATATTGGAACAGTTAGCTTAACTCTTGTTATAAAACTCCACATCTCAGTGGCATTCATTCACAGGTCAAGTTACCCAAACTGAATCATTTAAAACAAAGCTAAAGGTTTAAGTTTAACATGTAGTTACCTTCTTGCTACAGCCAGACGGTGTGTAACTTCTTGCTACAGACAGACGGTGTGTAACTTCTTGCTACAGACAGGCCAAACACACACCAGGAAGAATACATCAGAATGCTGCTTCCAGTGCTTCCACACAGCTTTATATAGTTGAGGCCATCACAGGAGCCAATCAGCAGCCTGGCTCCTCCTAAACAATCACACAGCAGTCACCACACTTTTTTTCAATTCAAAGGAGCTTTATTGGCATTGAGAAAACATACATTTACATTGCCAAGGCAAAAAGCACAATACAACAAATTAACAATACAATCAAAACTAAATGTATGTACATTTGAATTGAAAGTCAGAATATTCAATAAATCTGTGTCACACACACACACGCACACACACACACACACACACACACACACACACACACACACACACACACACACACACACACACACACACACACACACACACACACACACACACAGACAGACAGACAGACAGACAGACAGACAGACAGACAGACAGACAGACAGACAGACAGACAGACAGACAGACAGAAATATGCAACAGCGCAGCGAGAGAGATAGAGATAGTGTGTGTGTGTGTGTGTGTGTGTGTGTGTGTGTGTGTGTGTGTGTGTGTGTGTGTGTGTGTGTGTGTGTGTGTGTGTGTGTGTGTGTGTGTGTGTGTTGTTGCTGATTGGCTGATTGGCTGCAGGCCCATCACCAAATGAATGTGCACAGGGGATTTTGGAGAGGGACAGAACAAGGAGATAGACATAACTTCTGACAGGAATGCACCAGAAACTTACTTTTTAACATATATCCATTCTCGCCGAGATATATTTTCGAGTTAATAAAAAAGGGAAACAAATATATATTTTTATTTTTATTTAAAAAACCCCCCGAATGGTTCAACTTCAAACCCATTAATTAAGATTCGAGTGCCAACCCTAACGAGCGAACATTCGAACCTTGAATGTTTGGGGACAGCCTTAACACACACACACACACACACACACACACACACACACACTGTGTGCTACGGCTCTGCCTGTCATTTGCATTTGTGAGAGTAAGCAGGAAAATGGTCTTTTATCCTCATTCATGAGGCAGAACAAGGTTATGCTGTGTCGCACACAGCGCTGTACGCACACAGCGCTGTACATCAAATGTGCATTCAAAGGAAAAGTGGCATGCGTAGATCTGAAATACAAAAAGATATCAATATGTTTTACATAATATGTTGGAATAGAAACACGTACTACTTATCCTTATTTGCTATGCAGTCTCTGTCTATGACTGATGTATGCATGTATGATTCTCTCGTTTCCTAGACATTATTCTGGCTACCTCCTTAACCCATTTGGACCTGAGCTCCATTCTACAAAATGTCTTCTAAATCATGACAGTTTTCTGATAAACCTCATGTTTCTGTGTCAGTGGTGATAAACCTCATGTTTCTGTGTCAGTGGTGCTCACACTAACCTCATGTTTCTGTGTCAGTGGTGCTCACACTATCTCATATCAAGTAAGGACATTTCACGATTTTTCAAAAATAGCAGATCTACAAGCTCATAGCGCGCCACTCGGTGCCGCACTATGAGATTGTAGATCTGCTTTTTTCAATAGCTAAAGTATAACATAATGCTCAAAACACCACAAGGGGTTCCCACCCAGGATGGATTAAGAATTGGCTCAGGAGCATTTACATTTACCTTGAGGATTCATTGTAAGATGCCGTCGACATTCTTCTTTTCTTCAACATATAAGTGGTGTGAATTGGTCCATGTCCTTCACAGCGGTCTCAGTATATACATTATAGATTAGAGGGACGCTTATTACATGCTAAAATATAGAATTACAGCACTGCAAACTGCAGTACCTATATCTATATGATAATTCACGAAACCTGCGTGCGTGCCATTCTCCAAGGTCCCCTCACTTTGTCTTTGATTTTGACCGACCCATTCTCATTCTGACCTGAGATCAGATTCATACGAGGTTTCCGCCGGACAAACACTGGGTCTGATTAACCCATTCTGACCTGAGATCAGATTCTAAAAATGTCAGTCGTTCTTCGATTTTTCAAAAAATAGCAGACCTACAAGCTCGTATCGCGCCACTCGGTGGCGCGATACGAGCTTGTAGATCTGCTATTTTTCAATAGCTAAAGCATAACATGATGCTGACACCAGAATGGGTGCCCGGTCAGAATGGGTTATAGATTAGAGGGACGCACCTGCTTATTCCATGCTAAAATATAGAATTACAGCACTGCAAACTGCAGTACCTACAGTATCTATATGATAATTCACGAAACCTGCGTGCGTGCCATTCTCCAAGGTCCCCTCACTTTGTCTTTGATTTTGACCGACCCATTCTCATTCTGACCTGAGATCAGATTCATACGAGTTTTCCACTGGACACACACTGGTCTGATTAACCCATTCTGACCTGAGATCAGATTCTAAAAATGTCAGTCGTTCTTCGATTTTTCAAAAAATAGCAGACCTACAAGCTCGTATCGCGCCACTCGGTGGCGCGATATGAGCTTGTAGATCTGCTATTTTTAAATAGCTAAAGCATAACATGATGCCGACACCAAAATGGGTGCCAGAATGGGTCAGAATGGGTCAGAATGGGTTAAACCAACCTCCCAATTTAAGCACAAATTAAATTTAGAATACGATTCTAAAGTCATGATGTGATTGGTTGTTGTGATCTTATAGAGATGCTGGTATAACAAACCAGTAAGACGCTCTGAGGGCGAGGTCGCCCGCACGCATCCTCCTGGGTGACAGCAGACTGCTGGGCGAGCGCTGGCGCTTTGGCATGGGGGGGTCAGATCAGCATAATGGAATTCATTCTGTTTTCTGTACTGCATGGCCATATATGGAGCGTGTCTTGAGTGTACATAGGGTTCGATGAGGTCAGATCAACATAATGGAATGTCAGAACAGGTCAGCTCCATATACAGAGATCTAAGGGTGGCTAAAACGTGACTAAAACTAAATTAATACTATTCAAGCGACTATGACTAAAACTAAAATTTGCTTCCAAAAACAACACTGCTTACTATTCAACAGCGCTGAGCTCACTCGCCTTCACTCTCCTTCACAGCCTCGGTATCTAGAGCTCTTGTGGGTGTTCAAGCAGATGCAGATGTCTTCCTCTCCTCTTCTCCTGCACTCTTCCTCCATTTGCCCTTAATTCCCCTCCATCCTGGGCTTCTGTTGCTGTCTACCCACTAATCAGTTCCCTCACTTGGGGCTAAGAAGATTCATCTACAAAAAGGGTTGCGGTACAGAGGATGCGGTTGTCACACTGGTCCACTTAATTACAAAACACCTAGATAAGTCAAATAAGAATCATGCGAGAGTGCTATTCTTAGACTTTTCTTCAGCTTTCAACACAATACAGTCGGATATACTAGTGTCAAAAATGGTACAGTTGGAACTGAATCCATACTTAATTCACTGGTATGCTTCTTTTCTTACTAACAGAGTACAGAGGGTGAAAGTGAACACAACCCTCTCATCAGCATTAACTACTAATGTTGGTGCTCCCCAGGGTTGTGTGAGCTCAGCTGTACTCTTCACCCTTTATACTGACAGCTGTCGTATTGAGGAATGCCTGTCTGAATGTCGCACTGACACACCAGACCAATACATTCTAAAATACTCAGATGATACAGTTTTGATTTCTCTCCTAGATAGTTCCAGTGATCCTGGACTGCACCAACACAGAGTAAATAAGGTGGTTGAATGGAGTGATAACAACGCTCTCATCATTAACACAAAAAAGACAGAAGAGATTGTTTTTGGTACACCACCAGAGATACACAGATCCCCCATTACTATTCATGGTGAACCGATCAACCAGGTATGTTCGTACAAATACCTAGGAGTAGTAATAGACAATCTTTTGTCATGGAAAGATCAGATTGATTCAGTGTGTAAGAAAACAAAGCAAAGAATCTACTTCCTTCGCCGTCTAAGATCCTTCGGTGCTAGTAGACGGATTCTTCTTTTGTTTTTCACTTCTGTTATTATGAGTGTTCTTCAGTACTGTAGTACCACCTGGTATGGATGTTTGTCTGCAGCCCTAAAGTCACAACTGCTGCAACAACTGAACATTTGTTCAAAGATTGTTGGACAACAACTTCAGAAACTTTATACATCCACGTATGATAACAGCATCCTAAGGTTAGCAAGGAATATCACCTCTAATACTAAGCATGTGTTGTATGGAGAATATAGGTTGCTACCTTCAGGAAGGAGATATGGTGTACCAGCATACAATAAGGTCAGACTAAAGAGGTCCTTTGTCTACCAATCGACCTTGAGGCTTAATCAGGAGATGTAGTAGCCACAGGATAATCTAAGCGGTGGATATTGCTCATGTCTTTATGTATGTAAATTGTCCTGTTTGTGTTTTGTTATGTGTTTCTGCATACTTGGCTGCTGTGTCGCAAGACAAATTTCAGTGTGAACTGACAATAAAGTACTATATCATATCATCTAAAGCGTCATTCATAGTCTAATATTTTCGGTGGTGAGGTGACCACCGAACTACAACATGACGTCACTGAGCCCGCGGTGAAGAGCAAACCACCGCCACCGCCACCGCCCCAGCCCTTCTCTCTGTTTCTACTCACCACCGCTCAACGTTATTTCACCACCGGAGCAGTGGTCACCTCACCACCGGAGCAGTGGTCACCTCACCACCGGAGCGGTGGTCACCTCACCACCGGAGCAGTGGTCACCTCACCACCGGAGCAGTGGTCACCTCACCACCGGAGCGGTGGTCACCTCACCACCGGAGCGGTGGTCACCTCACCACCGGAGCGGTGGTCACCTCACCACCGGAGCGGTGGTCACCTCACCACCGGAGCGGTGGTCACCTCACCACCGGAGCGGTGGTCACCTCACCACCGGAGCAGTGGTCACCTCACCACCGGAGCGGTGGTCTACCTCACCACCGAAAATCCAGACTATGAATAGGTCTAAGCCACCGCCGCCCTGTAAACTTACGTCACCTTGTTTTCTTGCTGTTAAACTCCAGTCGGTCTGGCCTTCACTCCACCAACCACTAAAACAGGCCTTTGTACCGAATTTGCTGCACAGAATTGTAATCCAATTCAGTCCAGACTGGACAGCCTAAAAGGTTAAAGCCTCGTTGCCATTTTCATGTTTTGAGACGCTGACCTACTGAATGTCAGACGTAATTCATCAATACATCATTGATGAATTGATGAATCATCAATACATCAATAAGTCCAGTTGAATTTGGGTTTGGTGTTTTTACTGGAAGCCACGTTGCTGAAAACCCTCTGCAGAGGGTTTGTTGTTTTCGTCGACTAAAACTAAGACGAAAAATGTTCGTCGACTACTTTTTTTCACTGACGAAAACTAAATGGAAACTAAATGAAAACTAAGCTATGATGACTAAAACTAAGACTAAATATACTGACAATTTCGTCAGCAAATAAAAACTAGACTGAAATGTTAGGAAGGGACTAGTGGACAAGAGATCCACTATAAGTCATTTTACACTTGGTTGCATGCTGAAAATAGCTGATCTACGACGTGTTGAGAGCTTGTAGATCCGCTATTTTCAGCAAGTGTAAAATCTGCCATTACGACGGCATCAAGGCCCGCCAAAACACATTTTAGTCGACAAACTAGATTTAGTCGACTAAAATCGCATGACATTTAGTCGACTAAAACTAGACTAACACTAAGGCATTCCAGGTGACTAAAATGTGACTAAAACTAAATGAAAACTATTCAAGAGACTATGACTAAAACAAAATGTGCTGCCAAAATCAATACTGGCTCACCTATAGGATATTATGTTCTCTCTGTGTCGGCTCCGATCGCCTCCGGTGGAGATCTGCAGACTTTGATTCACAGCCACAATCAGGAATCTAACCCATTCTGACCTGAGATCAGATTCTAAAAGTGTCTTCGATTTTTTAAAAATAGCAGACCTACAAGCTCGTATCGCGCCACTCGGTGGCGCGATATGAGCTTGTAGATCTGCTATTTTTCAATAGCTAAAGCATAACATGATGCCGACACCAAAATGGGTGCCCGGTCAGAATGGGCTAATCATAATGGACAGCGCTACTTGGACAGACATGTCCATTAGCAGATGGAATGAGTCAACATAGACGGCAGAAACCTGCCTAAACAGCCCTTTCCTGCTTGTTTCTTGGCTGTCTCTGTCCATTTGCCACAGGCCTGACTAAGGAAAATAAACCTTTCAGGCACTGGGCAGTATGTATGTGCCATGAACACATCCTACTATAAATGAACCTTTCAGGCACTGGGCAGTATGTATGTGCCATGAACACATCCTACTATAAATGAACCTTTCAGGCACTGGGCAGTATGTATGTGCCATGAACACATCCTACTATAAATGCGCCACGTCTCTGCGTGTCTGCGTACGTGTGTGTACGGTTTGTGTAGAGCGCTCCTCAAAGGCAATGACATGGCATGTATATATATATTCATATATATGGAAGCCAGTCCTATATGAAATATGAAATGGAAGCTCGCTTATAAACATAAGCTATTGATTGATCGATTGAATACTTTATTAGCAGTTTGCAGAAAAAAGGCACAGGAAAGTACATTTCAATACCAGGTCTTTGCTGAAAGGATTTAAACTCAAGAAAACCGGCCTTTGCTTTGCTACTCAATTAATCTAAACAACAGCTTTTTTATGATGACGAAACATAAAGATGACCACAGTGTAAGACTAGACTGGATATACAAAGATGACCACACTAAGACTGGACACATAGAGATGACCACACTAAGACTGGACACATAGAGATGACCACACTAAGACTGGACACATAGAGATGACCACACTAAGACTGGACACATAGAGATGACCACACTAAGACTGGACACATAGAGATGACCACACTAAGACTGGACACATAGAGATGACCACACTAAGACTGGACACATAGAGATGACCACACTAAGACTGGACACATAGAGATGACCACACTAAGACTGGACACATAGAGATGACCACACTAAGACTGGATATACAAAGATGACCACACTAAGACTGGACACATAGAGATGACCACACTAAGACTGGACACATAGAGATGACCACACTAAGACTGGACACATAGAGATGACCACACTAAGACTGGACACATAGAGATGACCACACTAAGACTGGACACATAGAGATGACCACACTAAGACTGGACACATAGAGATGACCACACTAAGACTGGACACATAGAGATGACCACACTAAGACTGGACACATAGAGATGACCACACTAAGACTGGACACATAGAGATGACCACACTAAGACTGGACACATAGAGATGACCACACTAAGACTGGACACATAGAGATGACCACACTAAGACTGGACACATAGAGATGACCACACTAAGACTGGACACATAGAGATGACCACACTAAGACTGGACACATAAAGATGACCACACTAAGACTGGACACATAAAGATGACCACACTAAGACTGGATACATAGAGATGACCACACTAAGACTGGACACATAGAGATGACCACACTAAGACTGGACACATAGAGATGACCACACTAAGACTGGACACATAGAGATGACCACACTAAGACTGGACACATAGAGATGACCACACTAAGACTGGACACATAGAGATGACCACACTAAGACTGGACACATAGAGATGACCACACTAAGACTGGACACATAGAGATGACCACACTAAGACTGGACACATAGAGATGACCACACTAAGACTGGACACATAGAGATGACCACACTAAGACTGGACACAGAGATGACCACACTAAGACTGGACACATAAAGATGACCACACTAAGACTGGATACATAGAGATGACCACACTAAGACTGGACACATAGAGATGACCACACTAAGACTGGATACATAGAGATGACCACACTAAGACTGGATACATAGAGATGACCACACTAAGACTGGACACATAGAGATGACCACACTAAGACTGGATACATAGAGATGACCACACTAAGACTGGACACATAGAGATGACCACACTAAGACTGGACACATAAAGATGACCACACTAAGACTGGACACATAGAGATGACCACACTAAGACTGGACACATAGAGATGACCACACTAAGACTGGACACATAGAGATGACCACACTAAGACTGGACACATAGAGATGACCACACTAAGACTGGACACATAGAGATGACCACACTAAGACTGGACACATAGAGATGACCACACTAAGACTGGACACATAAAGATGACCACACTAAGACTGGACACATAGAGATGACCACACTAAGACTGGACACATAGAGATGACCACACTAAGACTGGATACATAGAGATGACCACACTAAGACTGGATACATAGAGATGACCACACTAAGACTGGACACATAGAGATGACCACACTAAGACTGGATACATAGAGATGACCACACTAAGACTGGATACATAGAGATGACCACACTAAGACTGGACACATAGAGATGACCACAGTGTATTCAGTGTAACTCTTATTATTTAATGCAAAATCACTACTCGGCTACTCGCGGTAGCGAAATCGACTCCGATTTCTGCCTTCTAATCCAAATGGCCGCCCTTAATTGGAAGGCTGCAATTGGTCTATAATTACCTGTGTCTTTCATGACTATGGCAAGCTCTAAGAATTCCGATACACATCAGACACATTCTTCTCTAGAGATCGACCCACACAAAGAGATACTGGGCCTCACAGGGCAGACAGGAAGTGGTTGTTATTGACTCGATTATATAGAACATTAAACCCAATCGAGGTAATGAGCTGTTCAGCACAGTGTGAAGAATGATACGCACACACGTGCACGTGCACGCACACACACACACACACACACACACACACACACACACATACACAAGGAAGAATCATCTCAGACTGTTTTTCATCAACGGCAGGTGGAGCGTCACACATGATAATCTCACACACACACACACACACACACACACACACACACACACACACACACACACACACACACACACACACACACACACACACACACACACACACACACACACAGCGTCACACATGATAATCACACATAATTGTAGTACATGCATTGTTCTATTCTATTCACACCACCCCTACATATTTAATGATCATAATTAGCTTAATAGAAAACCAGATCAAGACAAAGCTGTCTCCAATATGCCATTAAGTATTCTCAGACTTCACTCAAATGATTGTCGGTAATTACAGAGAGAGAGGCTTTGATTGATTGAAGTATGTATTAACAGTTTGCAGAATTACAGTACATTTCAAGCACAAACTCAATACAAAGACTGTTAACTGTGAGTGAACGACACCATAAAGCAGTGGTTTTCAACTGATTGTGAACCAGGGACCACCACCCTGACTTAGAATCAACCTGGGGACCACTGTTGTGTTGGGTGGGGATATGGGCTAACATTAAAGGAGAATTCCATACTAAAAGGCTTTCTTACCTTTCTTTGTAGTTGTTACGTCCCCATCAAAGAGGTCCAGGTGTTATTTTGTGCAAAAGCTCCTTATTGGCTATTTCCCCTACCATAAGCCCTAAATGAATTGCATTGAATTGAATGGGATGTATGGGGTGTTGTGCTAATTCGCTTATTTCCATCGCTCAAAATTATATTTTTTTTGTATATATCCTCTCTTCATAATGTAAATAATAACCCAAGCGGCACAGTTTACTACTTATTTCGATGGAAATAAGTGAATTAGCACAACACCCCATACTTCCCATTCAATGCAATGCAATTCATTTAGGGCTTATGGTAGGGGAAATAGCCAATAAGGAGCTTTTGCACAAAATAACACCTGGACCTCTTTGATGGGGACGTAATAACTACAAAGAAAGGTAAGAAAGCCTTTTAGTATGGAATTCTCCTTTAATGCTTTTGTAAGTTAACACTTGCTATGCATGCCATGTGTATACACATCCCACTGTTTCTCAACCTACTACTGGTAAAATGTCCTAATAATAATGACTCAACCAGACAATCCGGTGCACTTCCCCCTTCTTGAGATTCTAACTCCCTTTTTCTGTTTCTCAACTAGTGGAAAGTGGAAATCAACAAATCCTACATGACTAAATCCATGGTCAGGGACCACATGCAATACCTCCACGGACCACCAGTGGTCCACGGACCTAGCCATACACCTAGCGTTACAGTTGTTTACAAGAATGCCCACCTTGTTCAATTCAACAAAACATTTAGAGACGTACAAAATAGACACTTCTACAGGTCCATCTCAAGTAATTAGAATATTTTGTAAAAGTAAATTTTCTTCTGTAATATAATTCATATTCAATATAATTTTCTTCTCAATATAATAAATAGTGTGTGTGTGTGTGTGTGTGTGTGTGTGTGTGTGTGTGTGTGTGTGTGTGTGTGTGTGTGTGTGTGTGTGTGTGTCATCATGACAACAACATTATAAATACATATTATAACGCTTTTAATCCAGAATTGATCGATGTCACCATGGGCCACATAGCCTACTGTACACGTACAAATAATACAAAACAAGAAAAAAAAGTGTACAAAAATGGACTTTGGTCCAGAGAGGGCCTATAGCCCTCTACGGTGGATTTTTATGACGGCAGATTGAAAGAGGATAATTCAAGCTTTCCCTACAGCTGTAATGTTGGTGAGTTTAACGTCGTTTAATACAAGCAAGCAGATCGCAAACGCAAATTGGATGAGTTAGGGAGTCAATGGAGGGTTATTGCAACTCTAGATTCATCCCATGCTGTCTACATGTATTTGTGTCATCACCACACCACCACCAGATCGGATTCGTGACAGAAAGAAAGAAAGACAATATATTTTTTTTACAAGAGGAAGAGGCAGGAACAAAGCCACGTGATCTACAAACTTTACACACAGTTCACACACTGACACATTTATAGACTGCCGTTACATCTATGGATCATCACTTTGACCTGGACTTAAAGGCAGCTCCTTAAATCAACTTGATTCCGTCAGTTTAATACACACTTTTTTTAACAGAGCCCGTTTTCTTACATTTTCACGTGAGATGTGGTGGTTCAGACAAGGAACATGTTTTCTACCTGCCTTCCTAGTGGTCTGGTCATCAAGCACGTTCATCATCCCATACATCATTGCAGTTTATGGACACCATGTCGATGTACTGTTTCCATACATAAGGTAGGCTAACTATAAAGTTCATTGTTTATATTATCTGTGTGTGCACGCGTGTGTGTGTGTGACTGCATGTAGGTGTAACCAGAGTTCGCTTAAAGGGCACTGCACATTGAATTTTAGATTGGAACTGCATTAACACAAATGACAGCTGGCGAGCTGGGTTACATGATCGGCTACTTAACTTAATTATTAATTATTGTTAACGTGAAAACAGTGGAATATGTATATAGCCTATACTGCTAGTTTATTTTGGATTGGTTCCTATAAATCAGTGCAGAATCAACAGGCTAAAGAATAAAAGTTCGGTTTCGTTTTACCCTTTTGGCTGACATCCAACTGCAGAGCTTTGTCCTTAAATGACTTTACCTCTGATTCACATTCTTTCATAGATGTACCAGCTATATATACTAGCCTACAGTATAGGCCTACTATATATTATGTGATTAGATTTTATTGTTATTGTTGTTGTTATTATGATGCTGCCTATATGTGTCGGCATGAGATCCTCAAAATAAACAACTGCATAAATACAATTAAATAATATTATTAAGTATGTGTGTGTGTGTGTGTGTGTGTGTGTGTGTGTGTGGGGGGGGGGGGGGTAGACAGACTTCAGTACAATCATAGGCTGATGTCTCAATAACGGAATAATATGTTAAAAAGAGTAATGAAGGAATTGGTTAATGGAATCCTCAACATAAGAGTGGCAAAGGATGATAATAATAATAATAATAATAACAATAAGGATCTCCTCACTAAGGCAAACACATCCCAGAATAACAAACTATCAGTGTGTATTATTATTATTATCAATGTGTGGTGAAGTCAATAAGCAGATGTGAAAATTAACCACTTGTGACATATTGTTATTTTGAAGTGATACAGGCGTCAAACCCCCCGAGAGGTGCGTCTTTGGTTTGATGACAGTCGTCACTGCATTCGCAGGTATGTGCACTTCATTAAAACATATTGTGGGCGGCCCCGGATGTTTATGTGTTGCTCAGACACGACGTTTTGCTTTCTCAAAGTTGGAATAACTAAACTTCCACATATTTTATACATGCTTCCCTTTTATCCATCCATCCATCTCCAACCGCTTATCCGTAGTCTGGTCACGGGGGCAACAGCTCTCCACCAGAGTGCTCCAGACTTCCCTCTCCAGAGCAACATTAGTGACTTCTTCCTGGGGGATTCCAAGACGTTGCTTCCCTTTTTATAAATAATGAAATTGAAAGCAGAACAATATCAGTACCGCCATGTGACAGTGTTTTAATTTGTTGTCGTTTCCTTCCTTTATTTGCCTTCTGCATCCGAGCTACAGTTGAGGTTGAAGTCACTGATTTAGCTTCACACCCTGGTCTTGGCCAGTCTTGATAAACTATGTAAATCTTTAAAATCATAGTATTCAGTGTAAACTGTACATCATTTTATCCGGTTATCCACTGTTGTAGTCCTTCTACATATACACACTGTATATACAGTATCAGTCTCACATCCACTGTTGATCATCTGTGCGTATATCCATTCATATATTATAAGCGATGGATGTTCAATGTATTCTTATTCACTGTTGATAGACTGTGTATTTATATTTATTGATAGATTAACTCAGTCAGACCATGTGCAATGTCTTAAAATCTATCTATTTTTACTTATATCTCATTCTTATCTATACACTTACCTACCTATCCTGTGTTTTAAGCTTCAAATCAAATCAAATCAAACGTTATTTGTATAGCACCTTTACAACAGCCAAAGCTGACCAAAGTGCTGAACAGAGTAAAACAAGACAGTAGAGCATAGCAATATAAAACAATGAAAAGAGACAATAAAATATAAAACAGAGCATACAATAGCACAGAGCAGGAAATCAATATACAGGTAATCAATAAATCAGGTGCAGTTAAAGGCAGAGGGAGAACAGATGAGTTTTGAGGAGGGATTTAACCCATTCTGACCGGGCACCCATTTTGGTATTAGCATCATGTTATGCTTTAGCTATTGAAAAATAGCAGATCTACAAGCTCATATCGCGCCACCGAGTGGCGCGATATGAGCTTGTAGGTCTGCTATTTTTGAAAAATCGAAGAGCGACTGACATTTTTTAAATCTGATCTCAGGTCAGAATGGGTTAATCAGACCAGTGTGTGTCGAGTGGAAACCTCGTATGAATCTGATCTCAGGTCAGAATGGCTTAAAAAGCCCCGATTGACTCGGCAGATCTAATATGGAGGGGCAGCATGTTAATCCAGAGCTTACTGATGTTGCTGTTACAACACTGTGATTTCCCCAGGGTGATCAGTAAAGGTCTACACTACTACAGTAGGTTTACAGTAAAGGTCTACACTACTACAGTAGGTTTACAGTAAAGGTCTACACTACTACAGTAGGTTTACAGTAAAGGTCTACACCACTACAGTATGTCATCGTGTCTTTCCTGCAGCACTAATGACGATGTATTGCCGATATAAGTTTGTGGACAGACTGAGTGAGCAGACGGCTGCGGTGCATCCAGCGCTCAATAAGGCTGCGCTGTGGGTCGGAATGCTCTCCTGTGTGGGAATGTGTCTCGTTGCTACGTTTCAGGTATGTTCTCTTCTCACACGTTATTATTATTATTCCTAGTAGAAACTGATCCCAAATTGGAGGTACTGTAGAAATTGGAAGAAATACACAGAAATAGAGCCAGTTATTTGATTCGCTTTGTTTGTTCACAATGTTTAGGTCATACAGCCAACACGTTCTAATGGCTCAGGGAGTATAGGCTACTCTGACAGGCTACGTTAAAATGATGTGATTTAGTGCAAATGCTGGATTTTTCATAATTTAAGATGCATTTTTGCCTTTTTATTTCAGATAGTAGAGAGAAGGAAAACCAAGGGCAGAGAGAGGGGGGGGGGAAGGGCAGACGGGGGTCAGATTCAAAGCCAGGCCATCGCACTCACTATAGGAGCATACTGTAAATAAATACAGTAAAAGTACTCACTATAGGAGCATACTGTAAATAAATACAGTAAAAGTACTCACTATAGGAGCATACTGTAAATAAATACAGTAAAAGTGTTACACTCACTATAGGAGCATACTGTAAATAAATACAGTAAAAGTACTCACTATAGGAGCATACTGTAAATAAATACAGTAAAAGTGTTGTGCAACAACCTTGTAAATCTGTTATAGAGGGTATGCACTGACATCGTGACAGTTATGCAGGAATGCCTTCGGAGTGGCTAAAAACTACTTTCTGGCCTTGACAGCCCATTCATAAACCAAAGTCATATCTAATTGCATTAAACGACATTAAACAATGTTAAACTCACTTTGCCACTCGATTTGCCTGCGCATGCGCATACCCTCTATTTTGGCTTTTTCTGAGATGTCTGTGGGTTTTGCAATTTGGCAGAAATATTATTTCTGCCCACCGGCTTTTTCAGCATTTTCAGAGTGCTTCAAACTTTTCAGAGTGAGCTCTCGATCAAGACATAAACTGCATTGGAGTCATCACGATAAGAACGATAAGAACCAGGTTTAAAAATCTACATTTGCCGGTTAAAACCCATTTTGGGCGGGAACCCCTTTTGGTGTTATCATGCTGTGCTTTAGCTTTTCAAAAATAGCAGACCTACAAGCGCTGATGGCGCGCTACGAGCTTGTAGGTCTGCTATTTTTGAAAAATCGAAGAACCACAGACACGGAAACATAGCTTTTTCAGAAAACTGTCAAGATGTAGAAGACATTTTTAGAATCTGATCTCAGGTCAAAACTGCTTAACCCATTCTGAACGGGCACCCATTTTGGTGTTGGCATCATGTTATGCTTTAGCTATTGAAAAATAGCAGATCTACAAGCTCATATCGCGCCACCGAGTGGCGCGATACGAGCTTGTAGGTCTGCTATTTATTTTTTTAATCGAAGAACGACTGACATTTTTAGAATCTGATCTCAGGTCAGAATGGGTTAGTCAGACCAAGGTGTGTCCAGTGGAAACCTCGCATGAATCTGATCTCAGGTCAGAATGTGTTAAAGAAAAAGAAAAACAAAAAGGTTTTTCTTTCGTATAATTTCAGGAAAACGTTAAGATCCTGAACTGTGCCTTCACCGTCCATGATGCCGGGGCCCTGGTGTTCTTCATCTCTGGGGTGGCGTACTCCGTCCTCCAGGCTGTGATGTCATACTGTGCGTATCCCTACGGATCGTCCCTCACAGTGTGTCACGCACGCACCGCCGTCGCCTCCATCGCCCTGCTAGCACTTTTCCCCAGTATCCTTCAAGTCATTGATTGATTGATTGAAATATTTATTAACAGTTTGTAGAATTTACAGTACATTTTAAGCACAAACTCAATACAAAGACTGTCAACTGTGAGTGGACGACCCAATTAAGCATTACACTTGTTTACAACAGGGTCCACATTGTTCAATTCATCAAAACATTTAGAGACATACAAATAGACATTTCTATGTAGCTAAAGAACAGAACAGGAATTCATCATATAGGAAGCAAAAAAGGGAAAAGATACATTATACAGTGAGGGGAAATGGGGGTGGGGGATTCAGATTTTACAGAGGCCAGTTTCGAATTGCAGCCATCCGTAGGTGCCCTTTGAGAGCGGTTTTGAAGGAGTCAAGGGATTCACATGTCTTAATGACTGTTGGTAGGGCGTTCCACATTTTGGTGGCATAGGAGGTCATGACAATGGGGCACATGTTATGAGGTAAAGGGCTGTATTTTGTGTGTCTTAAGTACCAGGTCTTATTACTTAACTTAAGACCTGGAGGCGTGATCAATGCCATTTGGCTATTCTGAGTGGCCAAAGAGCATTGACCTTAAGTTAAGTAATAAGACCTGGTACTTAAGACATGCAAAATACAGCCCAATGTGTTTCAATGGCTAGATGAGAGGTTATCAGGCTTCATGTTAGATTTTTTTTTCTTTTTTGGGTGTGTGTAGAAACATTTCTAATTATCTATAACTTATATATATATATAACTATAGATATTAGATAAGCCAAAAACTAGGCTATATACAATTTATGCCACTGGTGATTTTATAGACAGTTTTATTGACAGTTCTGATCTATTGATTAAACTATACATATGTTTTCTATTGATTCATGAATTAATCTAGCTATGTATTCAGTTCTCATACATACAAGTGGCATTGCTGTACTCTACTGTATACATTATTATTATTATTATTATTATTATTATTGCTGTACTCTACTGTATACATGGTATGCAATGAAAGCCTGCTAGGTACTTTTATCAGTGTTAATAGATATCTCTCTTTGACCTCTGCTCTGCCCTGCAGGAGTTAACGAGCATAGTTTTGTCCTTCCAAAATAGATAAAACTGTTTATTGGCTTAAGTAACCTACTTTGCACCGTTTTATTCAGTGTTCATGTCTATAGGTCAGGATGACTACGTTTCTTTACGCAACTTGGTATCCTTAGTACACTATGGACCAAGTTAACCATACCATACTGTGGTGTCCTTAGTACACTATGGACCAAGTTAACCGTACCATACTGTGGTGTCCTTAGTACACTATGGACCAAGTTAACCGTACCATACTGTGGTATCCTTAGTACACTATGGACCAAGTTAACCATACCATACTGTGGTATCCTTAGTACACTATGGACCAAGTTAACCATACCATACTGTGGTATCCTTAGTACACTATGGACCAAGTTAACCATACCATACTGTGGTGTCCTTAGTACACTATGGACCAAGTTAACCATACCATACTGTGGTGTCCTTAGTACACTATGGACCAAGTTAACCGTACCATACTGTGGTATCCTTAGTACACTATGGACCAAGTTAACCGTACCATACTGTGGTATCCTTAGTACACTATGGACCAAGTTAACCATACCATACTGTGGTGTCCTTAGTACACTATGGACCAAGTTAACCGTACCATACTGTGGTATCCTTAGTACACTATGGACCAAGTTAACCATACCATACTGTGGTATCCTTAGTACACTATGGACCAAGTTAACCATACCATACTGTGGTATCCTTAGTACACTATGGACCAAGTTAACCGTACCATACTGTGGTATCCTTAGTACACTATGGACCAAGTTAACCGTACCATACTGTGGTATCCTTAGTACACTATGGACCAAGTTAACCGTACCATACTGTGGTATCCTTAGTACACTATGGACCAAGTTAACCATACCATACTGTGGTGTCCTTAGTACACTATGGACCAAGTTAACCATACCATACTGTGGTATCCTTAGTACACTATGGACCAAGTTAACCATACCATACTGTGGTGTCCTTAGTACACTATGGACCAAGTTAACCGTACCATACTGTGGTATCCTTAGTACACTATGGACCAAGTTAACCATACCATACTGTGGTGTCCTTAGTACACTATGGACCAAGTTAACCATACCATACTGTGGTATCCTTAGTACACTATGGACCAAGTTAACCGTACCATACTGTGGTATCCTTAGTACACTATGGACCAAGTTAACCATACCATACTGTGGTATCCTTAGTACACTATGGACCAAGTTAACCGTACCATACTGTGGTGTCCTTAGTACACTATGGACCAAGTTAACCATACCATACTGTGGTATCCTTAGTACACTATGGACCAAGTTAACCGTACCATACTGTGGTATCCTTGGTACACTATGGACCAAGTTAACCATACCATACTGTGGTGTCCTTAGTACACTATGGACCAAGTTAACCGTACCATACTGTGGTATCCTTAGTACACTATGGACCAAGTTAACCATACCATACTGTGGTATCCTTAGTACACTATGGACCAAGTTAACCGTACCATACTGTGGTGTCCTTAGTACACTATGGACCAAGTTAACCGTACCATACTGTGGTATCCTTAGTACACTATGGACCAAGTTAACCGTACCATACTGTGGTATCCTTAGTACACTATGGACCAAGTTAACCATACCATACTGTGGTATCCTTAGTACACTATGGACCAAGTTAACCATACCATACTGTGGTATCCTTAGTACACTATGGACCAAGTTAACCATACCATACTGTGGTATCCTTAGTACACTATGGACCAAGTTAACCATACCATACTGTGGTATCCTTAGTACACTATGGACCAAGTTAACCATACCATACTGTGGTATCCTTAGTACACTATGGACCAAGTTAACCATACCATACTGTGGTGTCCTTAGTACACTATGGACCAAGTTAACCGTACCATACTGTGGTGTCCTTAGTACACTATGGACCAAGTTAACCATACCATACTGTGGTATCCTTAGTACACTATGGACCAAGTTAACCGTACCATACTGTGGTATCCTTAGTACACTATGGACCAAGTTAACCGTACCATACTGTGGTATCCTTAGTACACTATGGACCAAGTTAACCGTACCATACTGTGGTATCCTTAGTACACTATGGACCAAGTTAACCATACCATACTGTGGTATCCTTAGTACACTATGGACCAAGTTAACCATACCATACTGTGGTATCCTTAGTACACTATGGACCAAGTTAACCGTACCATACTGTGGTATCCTTAGTACACTATGGACCAAGTTAACCATACCATACTGTGGTATCCTTAGTACACTATGGACCAAGTTAACCATACCATACTGTGGTATCCTTAGTACACTATGGACCAAGTTAACCATACCATACTGTGGTATCCTTAGTACACTATGGACCAAGTTAACCGTAACATACTGTGGTATCCTTAGTACACTATGGACCAAGTTAACCATACCATACTGTGGTGTCTTTAGTACACTATGGACCAAGTTAACCATACCATACTGTGGTATCCTTAGTACACTATGGACCAAGTTAACCGTACCATACTGTGGTATCCTTAGTACACTATGGACCAAGTTAACCGTACCATACTGTGGTATCCTTAGTACACTATGGACCAAGTTAACCATACCATACTGTGGTATCCTTAGTACACTATGGACCAAGTTAACCGTACCATACTGTGGTATCCTTAGTACACTATGGACCAAGTTAACCGTACCATACTGTGGTATCCTTAGTACACTATGGACCAAGTTAACCATACCATACTGTGGTATCCTTAGTACACTATGGACCAAGTTAACCATACCATACTGTGGTATCCTTAGTACACTATGGACCAAGTTAACCGTACCATACTGTGGTATCCTTAGTACACTATGGACCAAGTTAACCGTACCATACTGTGGTATCCTTAGTACACTATGGACCAAGTTAACCATACCATACTGTGGTATCCTTAGTACACTATGGACCAAGTTAACCATACCATACTGTGGTATCCTTAGTACACTATGGACCAAGTTAACCGTACCATACTGTGGTGTCCTTAGTACACTATGGACCAAGTTAACCGTACCATACTGTGGTATCCTTAGTACACTATGGACCAAGTTAACCGTACCATACTGTGGTGTCCTTAGTACACTATGGACCAAGTTAACCATACCATACTGTGGTATCCTTAGTACACTATGGACCAAGTTAACCGTACCATACTGTGGTATCCTTAGTACACTATGGACCAAGTTAACCATACCATACTGTGGTATCCTTAGTACACTATGGACCAAGTTAACCATACCATACTGTGGTATCCTTAGTACACTATGGACCAAGTTAACCGTACCATACTGTGGTATCCTTAGTACACTATGGACCAAGTTAACCGTACCATACTGTGGTGTCCTTAGTACACTATGGACCAAGTTAACTGTACCATACTGTGGTATCCTTAGTACACTATGGACCAAGTTAACCGTACCATACTGTGGTGTCCTTAGTACACTATGGACCAAGTTAACCATACCATACTGTGGTGTCCTTAGTACACTATGGACCAAGTTAACCGTACCATACTGTGGTGTCCTTAGTACACTATGGACCAAGTTAACCGTACCATACTGTGGTGTCCTTAGTACACTATGGACCAAGTTAACCGTACCATACTGTGGTGTCCTTAGTACACTATGGACCAAGTTAACCGTACCATACTGTGGTGTCCTTAGTACACTATGGACCAAGTTAACCGTACCATACTGTGGTATCCTTAGTACACTATGGACCAAGTTAACCATACCATACTGTGGTGTCCTTAGTACACTATGGACCAAGTTAACCGTACCATACTGTGGTATCCTTAGTACACTATGGACCAAGTTAACCGTACCATACTGTGGTGTCCTTAGTACACTATGGACCAAGTTAACCATACCATACTGTGGTGTCCTTAGTACACTATGGACCAAGTTAACCGTACCATACTGTGGTGTCCTTAGTACACTATGGACCAAGTTAACCGTACCATACTGTGGTATCCTTAGTACACTATGGACCAAGTTAACCATACCATACTGTGGTATCCTTAGTACACTATGGACCAAGTTAACCATACCATACTGTGGTATCCTTAGTACACTATGGACCAAGTTAACCGTACCATACTGTGGTATCCTTAGTACACTATGGACCAAGTTAACCATACCATACTGTGGTATCCTTAGTACACTATGGACCAAGTTAACCATACCATACTGTGGTATCCTTAGTACACTATGGACCAAGTTAACCATACCATACTGTGGTGTCCTTAGTACACTATGGACCAAGTTAACCATACCATACTGTGGTGTCCTTAGTACACTATGGACCAAGTTAACCGTACCATACTGTGGTATCCTTAGTACACTATGGACCAAGTTAACCGTACCATACTGTGGTATCCTTAGTACACTATGGACCAAGTTAACCGTACCATACTGTGGTATCCTTAGTACACTATGGACCAAGTTAACCGTACCATACTGTGGTATCCTTAGTACACTATGGACCAAGTTAACCATACCATACTGTGGTATCCTTAGTACACTATGGACCAAGTTAACCGTACCATACTGTGGTATCCTTAGTACACTATGGACCAAGTTAACCGTACCATACTGTGGTATCCTTAGTACACTATGGACCAAGTTAACCGTACCATACTGTGGTATCCTTAGTACACTATGGACCAAGTTAACCATACCATACTGTGGTATCCTTAGTACACTATGGACCAAGTTAACCATACCATACTGTGGTATCCTTAGTACACTATGGACCAAGTTAACCATACCATACTGTGGTATCCTTAGTACACTATGGACCAAGTTAACCATACCATACTGTGGTGTCCTTAGTACACTATGGACCAAGTTAACCATACCATACTGTGGTATCCTTAGTACACTATGGACCAAGTTAACCGTACCATACTGTGGTGTCCTTAGTACACTATGGACCAAGTTAACCATACCATACTGTGGTATCCTTAGTACACTATGGACCAAGTTAACCGTACCATACTGTGGTGTCCTTAGTACACTATGGACCAAGTTAACCGTACCATACTGTGGTATCCTTAGTACACTATGGACCAAGTTAACCATACCATACTGTGGTATCCTTAGTACACTATGGACCAAGTTAACCATACCATACTGTGGTATCCTTAGTACACTATGGACCAAGTTAACCGTACCATACTGTGGTTTCCTTAGTACACTATGGACCAAGTTAACCGTACCATACTGTGGTATCCTTAGTACACTATGGACCAAGTTAACCATACCATACTGTGGTATCCTTAGTACACTATGGACCAAGTTAACCGTACCATACTGTGGTGTCCTTAGTACACTATGGACCAAGTTAACCGTACCATACTGTGGTATCCTTAGTACACTATGGACCAAGTTAACCATACCATACTGTGGTGTCCTTAGTACACTATGGACCAAGTTAACCGTACCATACTGTGGTATCCTTAGTACACTATGGACCAAGTTAACCATACCATACTGTGGTATCCTTAGTACACTATGGACCAAGTTAACCGTACCATACTGTGGTGTCCTTAGTACACTATGGACCAAGTTAACCGTACCATACTGTGGTATCCTTAGTACACTATGGACCAAGTTAACCATACCATACTGTGGTGTCCTTAGTACACTATGGACCAAGTTAACCGTACCATACTGTGGTGTCCTTAGTACACTATGGACCAAGTTAACCATACCATACTGTGGTATCCTTAGTACACTATGGACCAAGTTAACCATACCATACTGTGGTATCCTTAGTACACTATGGACCAAGTTAACCATACCATACTGTGGTGTCCTTAGTACACTATGGACCAAGTTAACCGTACCATACTGTGGTATCCTTAGTACACTATGGACCAAGTTAACCATACCATACTGTGGTGTCCTTAGTACACTATGGACCAAGTTAACCGTACCATACTGTGGTATCCTTGGTACACTATGGACCAAGTTAACCATACCATACTGTGGTATCCTTAGTACACTATGGACCAAGTTAACCATACCATACTGTGGTGTCCTTAGTACACTATGGACCAAGTTAACCGTACCATACTGTGGTGTCCTTAGTACACTATGGACCAAGTTAACCGTACCATACTGTGGTATCCTTGGTACACTATGGACCAAGTTAACCATACCATACTGTGGTATCCTTAGTACACTATGGACCAAGTTAACCGTACCATACTGTGGTGTCCTTAGTACACTATGGACCAAGTTAACCATACCATACTGTGGTGTCCTTAGTACACTATGGACCAAGTTAACCGTACCATACTGTGGTGTCCTTAGTACACTATGGACCAAGTTAACCGTACCATACTGTGGTATCCTTGGTACACTATGGACCAAGTTAACCATACCATACTGTGGTATCCTTAGTACACTATGGACCAAGTTAACCGTACCATACTGTGGTGTCCTTAGTACACTATGGACCAAGTTAACCGTACCATACTGTGGTGTCCTTAGTACACTATGGACCAAGTTAACCGTACCATACTGTGGTATCCTTGGTACACTATGGACCAAGTTAACCGTACCATACTGTGGTATCCTTAGTACACTATGGACCAAGTTAACCATACCATACTGTGGTGTCCTTAGTACACTATGGACCAAGTTAACCATACCATACTGTGGTATCCTTAGTACACTATGGACCAAGTTAACCATACCATACTGTGGTATCCTTAGTACACTATGGACCAAGTTAACCGTACCATACTGTGGTATCCTTGGTACACTATGGACCAAGTTAACCGTACCATACTGTGGTATCCTTAGTACACTATGGACCAAGTTAACCGTACCATACTGTGGTGTCCTTAGTACACTATGGACCAAGTTAACCGTACCATACTGTGGTATCCTTAGTACACTATGGACCAAGTTAACCATACCATACTGTGGTGTCCTTAGTACACTATGGACCAAGTTAACCGTACCATACTGTGGTGTCCTTAGTACACTATGGACCAAGTTAACCGTACCATACTGTGGTATCCTTAGTACACTATGGACCAAGTTAACCATACCATACTGTGGTATCCTTAGTACACTATGGACCAAGTTAACCGTACCATACTGTGGTATCCTTAGTACACTATGGACCAAGTTAACCGTACCATACTGTGGTATCCTTAGTACACTATGGACCAAGTTAACCATACCATACTGTGGTATCCTTAGTACACTATGGACCAAGTTAACCGTACCATACTGTGGTGTCCTTAGTACACTATGGACCAAGTTAACCGTACCATACTGTGGTGTCCTTAGTACACTATGGACCAAGTTAACCGTACCATACTGTGGTATCCTTAGTACACTATGGACCAAGTTAACCATACCATACTGTGGTATCCTTAGTACACTATGGACCAAGTTAACCGTACCATACTGTGGTATCCTTAGTACACTATGGACCAAGTTAACCATACCATACTGTGGTATCCTTAGTACACTATGGACCAAGTTAACCATACCATACTGTGGTATCCTTAGTACACTATGGACCAAGTTAACCATACCATACTGTGGTATCCTTAGTACACTATGGACCAAGTTAACCGTACCATACTGTGGTGTCCTTAGTACACTATGGACCAAGTTAACCGTACCATACTGTGGTATCCTTAGTACACTATGGACCAAGTTAACCGTACCATACTGTGGTATCCTTAGTACACTATGGACCAAGTTAACCGTACCATACTGTGGTATCCTTAGTACACTATGGACCAAGTTAACCATACCATACTGTGGTGTCCTTAGTACACTATGGACCAAGTTAACCATACCATACTGTGGTATCCTTAGTACACTATGGACCAAGTTAACCGTACCATACTGTGGTGTCCTTAGTACACTATGGACCAAGTTAACCATACCATACTGTGGTGTCCTTAGTACACTATGGACCAAGTTAACCATACCATACTGTGGTGTCCTTAGTACACTATGGACCAAGTTAACCGTACCATACTGTGGTATCCTTAGTACACTATGGACCAAGTTAACCATACCATACTGTGGTATCCTTAGTACACTATGGACCAAGTTAACCGTACCATACTGTGGTATCCTTAGTACACTATGGACCAAGTTAACCGTACCATACTGTGGTGTCCTTAGTACACTATGGACCAAGTTAACCGTACCATACTGTGGTGTCCTTAGTACACTATGGACCAAGTTAACCATACCATACTGTGGTATCCTTAGTACACTATGGACCAAGTTAACCGTACCATACTGTGGTGTCCTTAGTACACTATGGACCAAGTTAACCGTACCATACTGTGGTGTCCTTAGTACACTATGGACCAAGTTAACCATACCATACTGTGGTGTCCTTAGTACACTATGGACCAAGTTAACCGTACCATACTGTGGTGTCCTTAGTACACTATGGACCAAGTTAACCGTACCATACTGTGGTGTCCTTAGTACACTATGGACCAAGTTAACCGTACCATACTGTGGTGTCCTTAGTACACTATGGACCAAGTTAACCATACCATACTGTGGTGTCCTTAGTACACTATGGACCAAGTTAACCGTACCATACTGTGGTATCCTTAGTACACTATGGACCAAGTTAACCATACCATACTGTGGTATCCTTAGTACACTATGGACCAAGTTAACCGTACCATACTGTGGTGTCCTTAGTACACTATGGACCAAGTTAACCGTACCATACTGTGGTGTCCTTAGTACACTATGGACCAAGTTAACCATACCATACTGTGGTATCCTTAGTACACTATGGACCAAGTTAACCATACCATACTGTGGTGTCCTTAGTACACTATGGACCAAGTTAACCATACCATACTGTGGTATCCTTAGTACACTATGGACCAAGTTAACCGTACCATACTGTGGTGTCCTTAGTACACTATGGACCAAGTTAACCATACCATACTGTGGTGTCCTTAGTACACTATGGACCAAGTTAACCGTACCATACTGTGGTGTCCTTAGTACACTATGGACCAAGTTAACCATACCATACTGTGGTATCCTTAGTACACTATGGACCAAGTTAACCGTACCATACTGTGGTATCCTTAGTACACTATGGACCAAGTTAACCATACCATACTGTGGTATCCTTAGTACACTATGGACCAAGTTAACCGTACCATACTGTGGTGTCCTTAGTACACTATGGACCAAGTTAACCGTACCATACTGTGGTGTCCTTAGTACACTATGGACCAAGTTAACCATACCATACTGTGGTGTCCTTAGTACACTATGGACCAAGTTAACCGTACCATACTGTGGTATCCTTGGTACACTATGGACCAAGTTAACCGTACCATACTGTGCACTTCCTCACAGGGGATGACAGCAATGTACAGTATAATGTAGACAAGGGGTGTCAAATTAATTTAGGTCACAGGCCAGATTGGTTAAAAATGCAACTTTGTACGTGTGTTTTGGGATGCTCCCAATGCCGAAATGCCCAACAAACAAAACATGATGGTAGCATTTTAAAACCTCTTAAACCCCAGGGGGGTCCAGGAGGTAAAATCAAAACCTGAGACCTTGACCAGCCCCATGTACCCGCTGAGAGCTGTTCATGAGGTGGACACTGGACAGCCACTGCCCCCGCCGGCGGGGGATTGGGGCTTAAGAGGGCTCGTCGAAGAGCGCCCCCCCCCCCCCCCCCCCCCCCGAACCTCAAATGACGTCACATTGTAGGCTCTACAGAGCCGAACCGACTTTTATTCGGCTCTAAAATAGAAAATAGGAGTATGGATAGGAAATTAGGCTGCAGATTTAGAACTAGACAGGAATGTGTACTGTAGTGTAAAACTGAGCAGTACACAGAGGGTATAACACATTCCATGTAAATACAAGTTATTTTCAGCTTTTATGGTTGCGTTCAACATTGCCATGTTAAGCAACGTTTCTCTTAACTGGCGATCCAGCCATCATCGCTGTTTTCTTCATCAAGCATCCAGGGATAATTCAAGTAAAGCCAACTGATGAGGTACTGTATGATTATTCTATTCTAAAAATGTCTTCTACATCCTGACAGTTTTCTGAAAAAGCTATGTTTCTATGTCAGTCGTTCGATTTTTCAAAAATAGCAGACCTACAAGCTCGTAGCGCGCCACTCGGTGGCACGCTATGAGCTTGTAGATCTGCTATTTTCCAATAGCTAAAGCATAACATAATGCTAAGACCAAAAGTGGTTAAGGCTTCTCAATAAAAAAAACCAATATGATGGCTCAATATTGACAAAGTATTTGTTAGTACTATAGTAGCCATTATTAGCCGAGCCTATAGTATAGATCAGGGGTCCTCAACTATAAATGCTGAAGGTCCACAAATACTTTTTGAATAAGACCATGGTCCAGTCTCATGGTCCAGTCTCATGCGCACGCAAATAAAATTGCGGGTCGCTGCCCACGTGGGCCCCATCGGGTGGGGCTGCCCCCCTCCCCTAGAAACAACTATGCCTGTTTAGTACAGTCAAACCAAGCTTATACAAACCGGGTCCCATCCCAACCAACCAATACTGGGGTAGCCTGGGGTCCACCTCTGCTTTCTATGGCAGAGGCAGCTCCACCACGGACCCCCTATAGCCTGGGGTCCACCTCTGCTTTCTATGGCATAGGCAGCTCCACCACGGACCCCCTATAGCCTGGGGTCCACCTATGTTTCTATGGCATAGGCAGCTCCACCACAGACCCCCTATAGCCTGGGGTCCACCTCTGCTTTCTATGGCATAGGCAGCTCCACCACAGACCCCCTATAGCCTGGGGTCCACCTATGCTTTCTATGGCAGAGGCAGCTCCACCACGGACCCCCTATAGCCTGGGGTCCACCTATGCTTTCTATGGCAGAGGCAGCTCCACCACGGACCCCCTATAGCCTGGGGTCCACCTATGCTTTCTATGGCAGAGGCAGCTCCACCACGGACCCCCTATAGCCTGGGGTCCACCTCTGCTTTCTATGGCAGAGGCAGCTCCCGGCCGGATCCCCCGGGAGAATCTACACACAGCTGCGCGACATGAGACTGATTAATTAGAGCGACAGAGAGAGAGAGGAGTGTGTGTGTGTACATGTGTGCGTGTCTGTGTCAATTTAACAAAGGTGCAGACGATCAGAAATCCGCAGAGAGTGATGGACGTTTGCGCTACTCTATGCCGAATTGAAGTGGACTCAGACCCAGACTTTTTTTTTCCCTCCCTGGAAATAAAAACGTCTGGGTTTCCGAGGCTAATACTGGGGTGGCAGAGTTGACAAATATTCATTATTCACCTCCAAAAATCAAATTTTGTTCATTCAACCGAATGTGTGAATGTGTCACTGCTAGTGAGCCAGTCAGCGCAACATTGTCACCATGACATTGCTCGGCATTCAGCGAATACAACGGAGAATTCAACTTGCGGTTGCGGTGACTTTTTTTCTTCTCTTTATTCTTTTTTTTTTATGTTTTTTTGTGGCTTTCGCCTATTTTTTATGGAGGGACAGACAGTAGGCTGACAGGAAATGGGGAGAGAGATGGGGGAGTGACATGCAGTAAAGGCCGTCGGGTTCGGGAGTCGAGCCCGCGGCACACTGCCAGACTGGATTACCAGCCAAGGTGCCTGGACCGCTGAGCCACGGCCCAGGCCTCTTCTCTTTATCCTATCATTTCTCCAGGGTCCGCAGAGAGGTGGACCGCGGTCTGGTCGTGTGCCGCGGTCTGGTCGTGGACCGCGGTCCGCCTGTTGAGGACCACTGGTATAGATAGAGATATCATTGTAGGACTGTTTTCATCTAGGCGTTTGATTGAATACTTTATTAGTTAGAATTGTAAACCGCACGTCCCACGTGGTACATTCAGACATTAACGCTAAAAGGATAATACAAATTAGTCCTGGGAGGGGACGTGTTTCCATTGTGGTCCTATATATATATATATATATATACAGTATATATATATATAAAAACATACAGTAGCATTTATCTGTCTTCGCAGGACAATGTCTTCCATCTCGACATTAACTTATAGCATCTCTCTGTCATTGCAGGACTATGTACCTCATCTAGTCAGCAGTGTCAGTGAATGGATCGTTGCCTTCAGCTTCGTCTGTTTCTTCTTCACCTACATCCATGAATTCAAAGTGAGTATCACAACAACAACTACAGGTGAATGTACAGTATAGACCATTGATTGCTTTCATCTGATGGATTCTCATGATTTCTGTCCCCCCTTTTCATGTCTTACAGCTGTTTACCCTGAAGGTGAAAACAGACTTGTCAGAGTGCTCTTGACCATAGACCCTGCTGCAAAATTTCAGAGAATCATTTCATATCAGTATTGACCGGTTAACCCATTCTGAACGGGCACCCATTTTGGTGTCGGCATCATGTTATGCTTTAGCTATTTAAAAATAGCAGATCTACAAGCTCATATCGCGCCACCGAGTGGCGCGATACGAGCTTGTAGGTCTGCTATTTTTGAAAAATCGAAGAGCGACTGACATTTTTAGAATCTGATCTCAGGTCAGAATGGGTTCATCAGACCAGTGTGTGTCCGGCGGAAACCTCGTATGAATCTGATCTCAGGTCAGAATGGGTTAAAATGCTACATTTAATCATTAAGCTGAATCATTTTGTAACCACATAGATCATTGATATATCACTGCTGTACCTGAAATGCTGTTTTTCAACGGTAATTGTTATTGGACCAAGTACTGTACACGCATGCGTGCGCACACACGCACATATACATGTTTAATATATTTCATTTTTTTTACTGATTTGCAAATCCTTGACTAGGGAAGATAATAGGCTTCTGATCTTCACCTTACCCCATTTTGGGCGGGAACCCCATTTGGTGTTTGAAGCATTATGTTATGCTTTAGCTATTGGAAAATAGCAGACCTACAAGCTACGAGCTTCTAGGTCTGCTATTTTTGAAAAGTCGTGAAAATGTGTCACAAATCTTTGAATATATATTTCAGAGCGAACATTTTTAACTAAAATATTGGCTTCTGGGGGGGTCCCTGGAACTACATATTTTGAGATGGGGGTCCGTGGCGTGGCCCAATAGAGAGAATTCTGGGGGTCCTTGACATGAAAAAGGTTGAGCACCACTGACACAGAAACATGGGTTTTTCAGAACAATGTTAGGATTTTGAAGCCTTTTTTTTCAGTCCAAAATGATTGAACTTTCCTTTTGGTTGTCTTGTGAGCCAACGTGACCAATATGGGAAGTTAATCCAACAAAGACACATGATGATTACTTCACATGCTGAAGGTTGAACACATGCCACCACAACATGTGTTACAACAATACAATATCATTATACTTTTTAATTTCAAGGACCCCCAGTGTGATATGCATAAGTCCTTCACATGCTGAAGGTTGAACACATGTGTTACACCTCTCATTGCAACAATACAATATCATTATACTTAACCTTTTTAGTCCATGGACTCCCATTTAATACATTTTGTTTTTGTATATCTCTGGGACCCCATGCTGTTAATTTGTACAAATGTAACCAAATGGACCCTTATACTGGTCCATTTGCTTACACAATATAGAACTGATTATGTATTGTTGATACAGCAGCTTGTGTTTTTGGGAACCACGATGGAAGTCAAAATGCATCTGCTGTAAATGTAAATGTTGTACACTGAATGAACAATGCACCTTCATTACTCACAAGTGAATATAAATATAATAAAACAAACTGAACATTTGGGCCCATGCACTTCTGCCCCAAACGGTCCCAAGTTTAAAAAAAAAGGGACCAATTCTCTCAAGTGGCCAAATCTCCATTTGCCAATTTGAGATATACAGTTATCTATAAGGGAATATACGGATTGCTTTTTTAATTGCAAAGAACCCAAAGACTTGTTTCAAAATGTCCTGCATGTAATGTAATTGGTCACTTTATTTTATTGCCACTGTTTGATACTGCTGAGCTGGAAAATAAAGGTGCCTTTTTTAAACATTTTGAACCAACATGTATTGAATTGTATTGTCTTAATTTCAGTCAAAGCTCAATAACTGATTATTTCTAAGGTAAATAAAATATTTAGTGATTCTATTTTCTAATTTGTTATAGAGTACAATATGTTTTAAGCCAGGCATTAGCCAAGTCTTATCAGTGAGGGATCCTTTAAAAAAAAATATATTAATTTGAAATCTTGTGAAATGGGACATTCTGCACAGTGAGTACTTTAAATACATTTTGATACCAATACTTTTACTCAAGTAAATGTTGAATGCCGAACTTGCTTGTGCTTGTAACAGACTATTTCTATAATAGGGCATCGATACTTTTAGTACATGTGAGTACTACTTCTCTTCATTGGTTTCTGCATGATAGCGATGGAATAAGATTTGATTATTACGCATGGATGAACCAATTTGTTTGTTCGTCAGAATTTGTTTATTTCGTCACATCACAGGTGCAAATCAGTGGGTGAAGCATTCCAATGGTTTCCATCATGGCACCGGAATGAATAATGAATCTGTGCAGTAAAATGTATAACATCTTATTATGATATATCCTGTTGAAACCCCCTCTTGTCTGCTATGTCTTGAGTTATGTTTGAAAATAAACGGTTTAATGTGGGACATTACCAGCTCACAATGCAGGCGGTCTCCCTGCTCTTCCATGTGCTGTAGATCGTGTGGTCAGGTGGGACACCTACTGGTTGACAAGAGGTAGTGCATAACACTAAAGGTAGCTTTAAAATAACAAAGTAGCTCTTACAAGTGCATCTATCCACAACAAATGCAGCACTGCCCCAAAGCAAAGCATGTGACTTTAGATAATCTCTTTCAAAGACATTCAACACAGTATTCATATAAAACTACTTTATACAGTCCTGTGCTCTGCTGTATTAATTACTGATGGAAATTGATGACAAATAATTGTTTTACAATTAAAAATAGACCAAGAGAGCATTTCATTTCATTCTCATTGAAATTACTTTCATACTAAGGCAATTGTTATTACCAGAGATATTTTGCCATGACCGTCTGACTAGGGCTGGGCAATTAACCAAAAATATATTGAAACTGACGTTTAGAACCAGCCGACTTGCTGAAATCCAGATGAGTTTCTTTTTATAACATACATGCATATATTTTAGATTTCTTATTATCAATCAACCTGGGAAAGTTCTAATGGGATTTATTTTTAAATAAACGACCAGTTAGCCTGATTAATCTATTTAGGCCTGACCTCAAAATTAAAAAAAAAAAAAAAGAATCTTCTAAATCCTTTAGTTTTCTGAAATAAATATTTTCACAATTTTTCAAATTGTGGCGCGCTATGAGCTTGTAGATCTATTTTTCAATAGCTAAATTATAACATGTTTAAAACACCAAAAGGGGTTCCCAGCCCAAAATGGGTTAAACACTCAAGCCCTGTATTATAAATCATCGTCCAATGGTGGCATGCAAAAACAGCAGCTCTACAAGCTCACAACATGTCATATTGCAATGTGTTGTGAGCTTGTAGAGCTGCCATTTTCACCATTTAAAACATATTGATCGTATCGGAGGCAAAAGTTTGAAATGATCACATCTACATAGACACAGGCAGGTCGAGCTGTTCCAACATCCTACACAATGCCTCCATCCCGCATTGAACACAGCCAAACTATGAGCTTGTAGAATGTCTATTTTCACTGCGCGACATCGTCGTAACGAAGAAAAGGTCCTTTCAAACGGGCAGCGATTAACGTGCCTAGTCATTCATTTTCAATGTGCAGATAAGTCGAGGGGCGACAACGCAAGTGTCCCGTGAAATTGTCCCGCGCGTGCTTGTTTCGTGCACACACCCGCAACTGACCAGACCTGGATTCTGTCGAGTTTCTTTAAATTGATATACCGGTACTTGCGTTGCCGCGCCCCTCATGAGCAGACCTGGAGCAGACCCGTCGTTGACCCAGGTGATGTCTGCGTTAATCATTGCCCGTCTGAAAGTACCTTAAGGCTGGCTGCAAGTAAGGCACATCTGCCTTCCTTCCTTAACCCGAGGCCCGTTCTAAATTCTGCCTCGTCGTTTTCTGGAAAAACTGTCGGGTGGAAACGTCATGTGTCCAAAACGGTTACTTTTCATCATTCAAATTCATTTAGCAGATCGACAAGTCCATTTGGCAGATCGACAAGCTCATTTGGCAGATGGACAAGCTCAACACGTGTCGCTTCGCGCCGCGTTTTTGAGTTTGTGGATATGCTACTTTGTGTGATGCTCTAGTATGATTAAAATATGGAGATAAGAGCTTTCTGCCAGACAACAGTGATATACTGTACAGCAACAGCAACAACTGAAATGACAGACGCTTTCCCAGCTTGAAAGGTATAACGATGTTTAGGTGTAACGGGTCTAAATAGGTTCGTGCCGGTGCCTAACAGACAGTGTCATGGTGCTGGTGAGGACGGTCAGTCACTAAAAGAGGATTCAGAACCAGAGCTGTCGTCGTCGTCGTCGTCGTCGTCATCCTGTCCCTCTGAGTTCCTCCGACCGGCATCAGGCACAGGCGCGTCTGGCGAGCTGTGGACAGAACCATGGTTACACTGAGGTTACCAACTGTATACTGGCCCGGTTTCCCAAAGGACACATGGTGTAGTCCGGGGGCGGCCTTAACCCATTCTGACCTGAGATCAGATTCATACGAGGTTTTCCACTGGACACACACTGGTCTGATGAACCCATTCTGACCTGAGATCAGATTCTAAAAAATGTCAGTCGCTCTTCGATTTTTACAAAAATAGCAGACCTACAAGCTCGTAGCGCGCCACTCGGTGGCGCGATATGAGCTTGTAGATCTGCTATTTTTAAATAGCTAAAGCATAACATGATGCCGACACCAAAATGGGTGCCCGATCAGAATGGGTTAAGGATCGGGAGGCCCCGTTCATGACGTCATCATTTTAATAATTCATAATTATTTTATTATTTTTTTCAGTGTGAATTATCGGACTTCAAAGCATGAACAGCATACACAGCCAAGTAGAAAATACACAAAAACAGCTTGCTTGATAAAAAAAAAAAAATACTTTAAGGTATAACCCAATTTAAACCCATTTTTTAATGCTTGCGCAAGTTGGTTACATTGTATTAGGCTACTGTCTACCGTCATTGTGTCGCATTATCATGGCCCGGTTAAAAATGAGAATGATACACACCATGAACTGACCATAGACAATATCAATATCCCCTTTACAGCTCTCTCTTTATTAACGAATACAATTCGCCACAATCACCAGCCTGTACACGTAGGACTGGACAGAAAGAGAGTGCAGAGAGTACAGACAATATGCCATTACTAGGCTGTTGCTCTGCGCTCTGATGCCCTCTCCACGCCGCGCACCGTGCGCTCCGATGCCCTCTCCACGCCGCGCACCGTGCGCTCTGATGCCCTCTCCACGCCGCGCACCGTGGCCCATGAACAACTCCACGCGGACCCACAACGACCTGAGAGTGTTTTGCCTGAGTGTGGCCCTGAGTGGCACATTTCTACATTGTACAAATAGCATTCAACTATTTATAATAGCGTTTTGTATTATTATTTTCACCATAGTTGCGAACGCAGTGAGCACTAACTATGAGACCCTGCAGATCATGTCTGTGTGTCTGTCTGTCTGTGTGTGTGTCTGTCCCGCTGTGACACCACCCGCCCGACACCAGAGGGCACAGCTGCATCACACAAAACACACACACGCACGCACGCACTCACTCACACACACACACACACACACAACTTAACTTAAAAAAAACTTTAAAAACACTTAACTTAAAAAAACTTAACTTAAATTTTTAATCTTAAAAAAAAAAAAAAAAAAAAAAACTTAACTTCAAAAAATACTTTAAAAACACTTAACTTCAAAAAACTTAACTTAAAAAAAACACAAAAAAGAGAACTTTAAAAAGTATGTAATTTATTCTAATTGTTGTTATTGCCATTTACGAGCTGCGTTCGCTTCCCGCGTTTGCGCGTCTTACTTGTGTAGAGGAGGCTCTAAATACAAGAATGTGTCTGCCTGTCACATTCATAGAGACCTGGTTGGTTCATTCAGATGGCATGTGTTACAGCTAGAACTGCAGTGAAATGTGACTGAATGTAATTAAAGCACTCACTCTAGCAGGTTGGGATCCAGACCATCCAGCACCATTTTGTTCTTTATCGCCAAGACTGGGACCCCCTGTGAAAGAGGAGGCATGTTGGGATAAAGTTAAACTAGACTGGGACCCCCTGTGAAAGAGGAGGCATGTTGGGATAAAGTTAAACTAGACTGGGACCCCCTGTGGAAGAGGAGGCATGTTGGGATAAAGTTAAACTAGACTGGGACCCCCTGTGAAAGAGGAGGCATGTTGGGATAAAGTTAAACTAGACTGGGACCCCCTGTGAAAGAGGAGGCATGTTGGCATAAAATCACACCTGTGTGAAACTGAACTGTGATGTGAGGGGCACTCTCATCATCATACATCATCTCTAACTGCATAGTAAAATCCTCCATGTTCAGTTCACTCAGAGGCCCCTTTTCCACCGGTTGGTTCCCAATGGGAACCGGTTCAGTTCTTTTTGGTTTTTAGTCCATGAGCCAGAGCTCCAAAATTGAAACGTTAATTATGAATCGAGTGTGCAAAACCATACCTATATTAGATTGTTATCACCATGAAACTTCCCCAATTGAGTACTTACACGAAGACAATTATTTATTGTTAAAACATTTGTAGGCATTATGTAGGAAAATATGCAAAATAATCGAAAATATGAAAAAGCTACTACTGTGGAAGGGTTATCATGTATTAATGCACTTGTATTGATCCTACAAACAATTTAATATAGGGTATTTGCCCACCAATTTTGGAGCTCTGGCTCATGGGACTAAAAACCAAAAAGAACTGAACCGGTTCCCATTGGGAACCAACTGGTGTAAAAGTGGTCAGAGAGTTATAGACTCATAAGGGTCCATTTGGTTCCACTTGTACACTGTCAAGAGTTACAGACCTGTAAGGGTCCATTTGGTTCCATTTACAGTCTCACTGAGGATTTCACAGTGTGGTTTTCATTTGTAAACTCACCACTTGGACCATTTTTAGATATCGGGCATATCTTGGATCCTTGGCGACTGTCATGTTGTTTTCTGCGACAGGCTCCGTTGGCTCCTGAGTAGGTTCTGGTACGTTCTGAGAGGTCTGGTGAAGGGGAAGAAGAATATTCTGATCAAATAGGAATTGATACATGTGATTTGTAACATACTGTATGCATGGGTCGGCAGAGATACGGCCAAGCTCAAACATTGAAGTTTTTGATATACCGTAATTTCTGGACTATAAGCCGCACCTGAATATAAGCCGCACCAGCCAAATTTAGGGAAAATCCCATATACAAGCCGCACCGGACTATAAGCCGCACCGGACTATAAGCCGCAGCTACATTAGCTCAGAGCCTGAGATGGCTCTGCGTTAGCTGTAAAAATCCATAGATTAGCCGCACCGTTGTAGAGGCCGCAGGGTTCAAATCATGGGTAAAAAGCCGCGGCTTATAGTCCGGAAATTACGGTACTTAATTTAACCCATTCTGAACGGGCACCCATTTTGGTGTCGGCATCATGTTATGCTTTAGCTATTTAAAAATAGCAGATCTACAAGCTCATATCGCGCCACCGAGTGGCGCGATACGAGCTTGTAGGTCTGCTATTTTTGAAAGATCGAAGACACTTTTAGAATCTGATCTCAGGTCAGAATGGGTTAATAATGAAACTGTCAGGATGTAATAGACATTTTTAGAATCTGATCTCAGGTCAGAATGGGTTAAACGTTTTAATATGTTACAAAATATGGGTCAAGACATTGCTAATTGATGGTCTAGCTAGAATTCTCCAAAAATGGTGATAGGAATCGGACCCAAAACAAATGGCGTCTAAACATTTGTATGTACCCCTGGAGGCGGCACCGACACCACTGCAGGAACAGAAACATTGTCTTGGCTTTGATTGCCTGCCGGTCCATTGGTCTCTCCCGTTTGGTTCTGACTGATACTCTCAACTTTGACATCCTCCAACCCAGGAATAGAGGACAGCTGTGGAGACATTGAGAGAATGATCTCTATTGTAGCACAATACAAACACAGACTCCATATGAATATTGTAAAGGCAACTTTTCATAGAAAGGATGCCAGTGAGGGATATGGTGTGAAGCTCTTTCCAACGCGTGGTGATGATGACAGTAAATCAGGTCGTCTCGTTGAGTGCATTTAAAAGGTTTTATTTTGCTTGCAGGGTGGATAAGGCATAACATAAACCGGGTACTTAAAACTTTAACTTAAACAATACCTCGTGATGCAAAATAAACAAAGGATAACTCAAAACAACTGAAAACAAAACAAAACACTGTGTGGCTTCCCTGTGGCGTTTCCCAAAATCCCTGCTGCCGTGCACCTGTGACACATACAAGTAGGCTGTGCCTGTGATTGACTGAACCCGCCTATTCCCAGGTTGTCATAGCAACTTCACAACAAATTAACCACAGAATAAAATGATCAAATTGGCTACAACAAATATCATGTGAAAGAAGTGTTCAGTATTCAAGATGGGGTCCACAGACCCCCCAGTGGTGCTTGAGATGGCTCCCCAGATAAATGATTCATAGTTCATCTTCACCATAATTACATGTACAAGACAAGTGAATAGAAATACACCTAGAGAACATATACAATAATGTCTATTTTTTATCTGATCTCTATACCCTCAGCAGGAAGAAAGTGAAGGATTTCTGGACCATATCAGACCAAATCAATAATAGTGTAATGTGGAGAAAAGTTAAAATAGCTGACCTTTGCTTCCAAAATGCTTAGTGTCGTTTCAATCTGCTGTATTCGGAGGGATATACTTGCAAGTTTCTGTGAGAGACAAGTTGTGACAGAACAGCATTGTGTTAATCATCTGCTAATCAACAGCAGATGATGATTACAGCAGACCTTGTGCTATAAGGTCATTAAAGCAGGAACAAATAAGACTGAAAAATAGCTTCTGCCATAGCTCTAAACTCGGACACTTGACACCTTATGGACTTATCGTGTGTTAATATATATGTGTATATATGTGTTTTTATATAGAGTATTCATGTCATTTTTGAGGGGCGCTATCTAGCTATCCAGCTTTTGATTACCGTCCACAAACTTCGTCTTAAACAAACATTATTAAATTCCACAATGAAAGGAGAATTTTACGGCATACTTGTCTGAGCAAATAGGCATATTTGTCTATTTTACGTCATGATGATGTACGATAAGAACGCCCCTCAATTCACACGGGTATGATTTCTGAGAATTGACAATGAATGGAGAATTTACGTTTCATCATCTGAGGACGTTCAAGGTTCAAGGTCTTTATTAGTGTCCCAGAAGGGCAATTAGGTTTACAGCGAGAGTAGTGGTTTAAAACATACAAACGATACAGGACAACAACAGACATGAGACACCATAGCATAAACAGAGGTCTGGGCGCATCTAGTGCAAGTATAGAATAAATTAAAAAAAGTGCTAGGATATAAAGTGCCGGCATAAAGTGCTTGTTCCAACATATCATCATCATTTACATGTTACTGGCAGCATTGACTGCACGAATCGAGGCAGTGACAACTGACAACATGCAGAGGAGAAGTCATAGCAGAACCATCTAAACACTACAGCATGCAGAGGGGAAGTCATAACAGAACCATCTAAACACTACAGCATGCAGAGGGGAAGTCATAACAGAACCATCTAAATACTACAGCATGCAGAGGAGAAGTCATAACAGAACCATCTAAACACTACAGCATGCAGAGGAGAAGTCATAACAGAACCATCTAAATACTACAGCATGCAGAGGAGAAGTCATAACAGAACCATCTAAACACTACAACATGCAGAGGAGAAGTCATAACAGAACCATCTAAACACTACAACATGCAGAGGAGAAGTCATAACAGAACCATCTAAACACTACAGCATGCAGAGGAGAAGTCATAACAGAACCATCTAAACACTACAACATGCAGAGGAGAAGTCATAACAGAACCATCTAAACACTACAGCATGCAGAGGAGAAGTCATAACAGAACCATCTAAATACTACAGCATGCAGAGGAGAAGTCATAACAGAACCATCTAAACACTACAACATGCAGAGGATAAGTCATAACAGAACCATCTAAACACTACAACATGCAGAGGGGAAGTCATAACAGAACCATCTAAATACTACGACATGCAGTATCTGTTATTTTTTACAACGGGGGCACCCAGACGACGGCCCGACGGCAAATCGGCTATTTTGTCAAATTCCCATTGACAATGAATGGAGAATACAGTATGTGTGGTACAATGATAAGAGCACCCCTCACTTCACACAGGAGTGATTTGTAATACAATGAGCTGGTTTGCCAATCAATTTTGTTGTTTTGTACAACAATGGCAATACAAATATTCTGCTTCTGAATTCTGAACATGGGTTTAGATACTTTACCCCATTCTGACCGGGCACCCATTTTGGTGTCAGCATCATGTTATGCTTTAGCTATTTAAAAATAGCAGATCTACAAGCTCATATCGCGCCACCGAGTGGCGCGATACGAGCTTGTAGGTCTGCTATTTTTGAAAAATCGAAGAGAGACTGACATTTTTAGAATCTGATCTCAGGTCAGAATGGGTTCATCAGACCAGTGTGTGTCCAGTGGAAACCTCTAATGAATCTGATCTCAGGTCAGAATGGGTTAGAAGACACTAGTTACTAGAGGGTGAAGTAATGATTGGAAGGTAAACGGTAGAGAGTAGAGACTGATGCATTACCTCTTCACAGACTGTTGAAAAGCGGTTGAGAAACCTGACGGTGTGGACAATGAACTGATTGAGATAAGCTACAATCCTCCTCTGCTGTATGGCTGGGACCTGATAGGAAAAGAGAAATGATCATCATCAGACATTATCGATCATGATTGATCAATAATCCGATTGATGTTCAATAACAGAGACATGATCATCATCAAGACAATAATAGATATTGCTAAACCTGTGACAGTTGAAGATGATTGTAAAATCTGAGTACTATTGGGATAGTGTAGGTTAGTTACTCACACAAAAGAAAACAATAGTCAGTGTAATTAGTGTACTGTATATCATATCATTTAATGTTGTGGGGTTGTAAAGTGTGGATTGTATGATATCTATATAGGCTAGCCTTTCCGTATCTTGGGCGGCGAAGGGGCTAACTTTCTTATAACAATTACAACGTGTACATCCCCAGAGTGACAAATGGATATTGTCTGTCTGTCACGACCATGCATTTGGTTACATTTGTACATCCTCAGAGTTACAAATGTCAAATATGGATACATGTATTACTGAGGATTGTATTGTATTTGTTTGTGATGCTAATCGTGATACAATATGATGCCAGCCAACAGATCTGTTTTGAATGTGACGTACGGCAACATGCAGGTGTATCGGTTTATAAGGAGACCATGCAGAGATCAACAGGAGACCCTCAGGAGACCCTGGCCGTATTCTGATCTGCAGGCTTTTAAATATACTGTATATATATTATTATTCACATTATGGACCCACTTACCTTAGTCAGATCAACTCCAGAACCGACAATCGGCAAGCCGTCCTCGTCCATGTCAGATCTATGTTGATATTATCTGAAAACGGTCAATAGTTCATGCTTGTTTCACTGAAAGAGACAAAGACTGTGAAACGTTTTCATTCATATCATGTGACATAACTATGATCGCACGCAATACGCGTGACTTCACGGGCTCATCCCGGGCACTTCCGGGTCCGGTCACGTGGTTCATGTATGTATTTAAAGTGCGACGTAATTTTGTAGTCCTACATTACGTCCGGACATTCAAAGGAGCTTTATTGGCATGAGAAAACATACGTTAACATTGCCAAAGCAAGTGTCAAAATACCGGTATATATTATTAATATCTATGTATGTAGTAATGTGTATGTATATATATGTATATACATATATATATATATATATATATATATTATATATATATATATATATACATACATACATACATACATACATACATACATACATACATACATACATACATACATACATACATACATACATATATATATATATATATATATGTTAGGGCCGGGACTAATTGCGATTAATTTAGATTAATTAACTACAGAAAGATTTATCGCGATTAACTACAGATAAATTAATCGCACCTTTTTTTCCACCGCGGAACGTTTCTCACTGAGCGCTTTTCTATAGTACTGAAAACTGGAAATAATAAAAAGTCACCCCATTTTGTGTTGCCTAGAACTGGAGGTCTGACAAAAAACAGTAACAATATGAAGTACAGCTTTGTGATGTCACTGAGATGTACTTGTTACTGTCTGTTACTGATTTTTTTTCAGACCTCCAGTTCTAGGCAACACAGAATGGGGTGACTTTTTATTATTATTTCCACAACAGGTATATTAATGACAGTAAAATGTTGAAAATGAGTGGTATCATGTAGTCAATAATCATTGATTCACTGGGATACCAAAAAACATTTGAAAAAAAAGATTTCTCGCTGTTCTCGGGTTGAATACTGATATGCGATTAATCGAGTTTCATTAATTACAAAGCTTCTGGAAAATGTATAAATAAAATGTATGTATGTAGTAATATGTATGTATGTATATATATATATATATATATATATATATATATGTACATATATATATACATACATACATATATATATATATATATATATATATATATATATGTATGTATGTAGTAATATGTATGTATATATATATATATATATATATATATATATACTACTGGTGGATCACAATCTACCTTTTGGGCACCCCTGGTGTAAATTAATCAATTAAAAATATAAATATAATACAAATCTAATGGGAACGGTTGAGACGGACGTCATGATCTCCTCTCACTTTAGGCCCAAACCAAGTTTTAAGAATAATATTATTTCTAAAAGTATTAACGTTCTTATGAGAATTATAGAGTATAATTCTTATGGGAATTATAATAGACCTGCATGCATAGCAAGGAACTGAATGTGTATGTATACAAAAAATAATCAATATTAGTCTGTTAAAAACTGAACAAATTAAACTGGAGTGCCCTAATATCAGCAATATGTACAGTGACAGTGGTCAGGCTACTATGGGCTTCAGGCAGCGTCTAGTGAGCTAATCTAGTGAGCTAATTTAAGACTTCCGGTGGACGATCTCTTCAAAATAAGAGTACCCTCTAGAGTATTGAAAAAAAGTTTAATTTGCACATTAAAACTACAAATTAAGCATTTAAATGATGCTATATGATGCTATAAGACACACATTATGTTTCTGTGTAAGAATAAGTAATTAAATCCTTATAATAATAATAATAAAGTTATCTAAATGGATAAATGCTATTCACTGGAGTGCATGGACTTTATAAAGTGGACACTGGACAAAAGACGGCTCCGCAAGGCAACTATCTGGACATACCCACGCGTTCGGGGAGATGTCCTATACCACACCCCACTCTCCGCTAAGCGGGAGAGGTGTAAAATTTACAGCAGCAGACCTTCTACTGGGGTCAAGGCTGACAAAAAGTACCGTTTCCGGACCCAGAATGGACACTGGACAAAAGACGGCTCCGCGAGGCAACTATCTGGACATACCCACGCGTTCGGGGAGATGTCCTGTACCACACCCCACTCTCCGCTAAGCGGGAGAGGTGTAAAATTCACAGCAGCAGACCTTCTACTGTGGTCAACGCTGAAAAAAGTACCGTTTCCGGACCCAGAATGGACACTGGACAAAGAGGCCTCCGCGAGGCAACTATCTGGACATACCCACACGTTCGGGGAGATGTCCTCTACCACACCACACTCTCCGCTAAGCGGGAGAGGTGTAAAATTCACAGCAGCAGACCTTCTACTGGGGTCAATGCTGACAAAAAGTACGTAGGATGTACAATGACGCATATGGTCGAAAAATACACACATACTGGTCAAAGCATACTCATTTTGGTGGTACAGACAGGATAAATTGAACGTTTTTGGAATTTTTGTGCCAGCTCTTAACAGGAGAAGTAAGGTCTGTGGGCTGTTAATTACTTCATATGTTGATAAGCTCTTTTCCTGCTGACATGTTTCACATTGTTCAGATTGAGCAGGTAATATTTGTGCAATAGTGTCTAAGATGCCTTTTTGTGACACGTCAAGTGGCTGCACTATGAATTGTGACATGTTCTTTGTAGATGGTAAGGCCTTGTCACCACATTGAGTACAACTATACAGACTAAGACTTTTCAGGCAAAGCAGGTCATCTCCAAGGAAAGGAGACCGAAGTGTGTATTCTACAAAGCTGTTTAATATGGTGCATACTTCTGTCCTAGAACATTTCTGAGACACTAATGACACTGATGTGTTGGCTAGATTGAATTTCTCAAGTTTCCGTCTAAATGTTGAGTCCTGCGCTGCTGCTTCTTCAAGCCGTGTGTGACATTTTTTGATAGCAGATGTCTGTTGTAGAAATGTTAGAATTGGTAATGGTATAGCTTCACACATATTGTCATTTAGACTTTCATTGCATAAAACCACATCATCATCATCTTCTTCCAAATTGTCCTCCGTTATTGTTCTGTTAATTGCTTTCAACTGTCCAGGCACAGAATGTACAGATGTCTGTATGTTTTGCTTGAACAACTGTGTGGACACCACACATACTCAACCAAACTACTAGTTTGTGTATAAAATCTAATGGGTCATTGTGCATTCCTAAGGCCAAGTAAGATGCTATTCACTAGTTGTTGAGTGACACCACAGATTGTTTTGCAATCAAATGTGTGACCTGGATTTTGAAAAAAACGCTTGAATGAGAGCTGCTAAATTCCCCGGCATAGATGACAACTGAACCATCGAAGTAGGTGTCAATGGTTTCAATTTATCTTGTACTACTTGTAGATGCAGTATACCCACGCGTTCGGGGAGATGTCCTGTACCACACCCCACTCTCCGCTAAGTGGGAGAGGTGTAAAATTCACGGCAGCAGACCTTCTACTGAGGTCAACGCTCAAAAAAGTGCTGTGCCTTGGGGCATTGACAATTATTTAATTAACGAATTAAATAACCTTATTTTATTCTGAAGGCAACCGGATGTCTTAAATTAGCTAGCTCTCAGACAGGAAGTTCTAAATTAGCTCATAAGACGGAGCCAAATATCTGTCTGAGAGTGGAGCCTGCCTGGCAAATGACATGCGGGGTCCTTTTTGTGGGCTTGGCCGAAAGTGGGCGTTACCAAAAGGTGGGCGTGGCCATGGCCGCCAGAAGTCTGTCAGATTTTGACAGCTTCAAATTAGTGTTAAACATAATATAACCCAATTGACTCCAGTCCTCTCTGTTTAATATATCTATAATGAAACTATATAAACTATGCATATACCATGAAGTGCTATGACTACTAGCTCTGGTCCATAGCTCTAATGCGTTTCATTTAGAGCTATGTTACTCTAAACTTCCCCGCTCGCATGAATGCAGACCAGCCTCTACTCTTTGGCGTAAATAAAAAGAACGTTTTTGCTACACATAAAAACAAAGGCGAGTTGTGTCATTAGAAAGCCTACTTTGGTAATTGGTTCTAGTTCTAGTGAACAGAAATAATAAATAAATAGACTTGGTAACCTAACTGTAGGGAGTGCAAACACATTAAAGAACCTGGGGGTTATCATCTATGAAAAGGCAACACAATGAGCAGAAAATAAAAATGAACCATGTAAATACAACAAATTGAGCAGAGCACTGCAGGGAGTTGAACCCCATTCCGGTAAACCAGAAGTACCACAACCAGTGCCTTGGTTTTTGTTTTGTTTTACGAGGTCCATTCGTTGAAATGTAAATTTTGCATTGCAACGGTAAAGTAATTTCACAATTGACATTGTAGGCAATAATTAATAACGGTATGGCACCAGGCCAAAGCCATGGGGATAGAGTATGTTTTGCACTCTGAGTGAGTGTGTGTGTGTGTGTGTGTCCGTCAGTTTGTTAACAGCTAATCTCCAGCACCATTAACCCGGTCGATGCCAAATTTTGCACACACACTCCCTGGATGCCAACGATGAACCTCTGTCCCAAATTTTCCAGAACGGCCTGTATAGCACCACACATTTTTGTATGCCCTCCGAGACTATGGACTATAGCCTTTCGCTTTTCCGCGATTTAACCTTTTTTCAAATCGTGAACAATGATGAAGAATCGCGCACTATAGCATGCCACTTAATGACCTTGGGGTCATCAAGGTCATTGATATTGATCAATAACCTTGAGCAGTATAAATGACCTTCAATAAGACTAGTAAATGACCTTGACCAGTATAAATGACCTTGACAAGTACAAATGACCTTGACCAGTATAACTGACCGTGACCAGTATATGACTGACCAGTATAAATTACCTTCATGAGACTAGTAAATGACCTTGACCAGTATAAATGACCTTTAGAAGACTAGTAAATGATCTTCACCAGTATAAATGACCTTGACCAGTATGCGGTCCGTGACCATGGACTATAGCCTTTTGCTTTTCCTTGATTTTCACCTTTAAAAAATCCTCAACAATGATGAAGAATCGCACACTATAGCGCGCCGCTCAATGACCTGAGACCATGGACCAATGAATGAAATACAACACATTGAGCAGGGCACTGCAGGGAGTTGAACCCCGTTCCGGTAAACCAGAAGTCCGACACCAGTGCCTTAGTTTTTGTGTTGTTGTTCATTTAAAGGTCCAGGTGTGCATATGCATGTGCCCCTGTGTGTGTAGGTGCATGTGTGCATGTGTGTGCACGCTTCAATGACCACTGTTGGACCCAATGGCGATCAAGGACCTCAGGGAGCCACCCATAATTCACAACGGTCACAGCGAACTCTGTTGCATCACAACTGGTGGCCAACAGTCGTAACCAACACCGCCACGACCCACAGGAGAATACCATCGCACAGTGGTATCAGACCAACCACAATCAGCCAGCCCTCAAACCAAACCCTTCGACCTAGAAGAACTCAAAACTGCAATGGGAAAGTTGAAACCCGGAAAAGCAGCAGGGATTGATGACATACTGGCAGAAATTATACAGCACCTGGAACCTAACGCAAAGACCTGGCTCGTGGGGATGCTGAACACATGCATGGCACAGAAAACCATCCCTTCTGTCTGGAGAAAAGCCAAAGTGGTTGCAATCCCCAAACCTGGCAAAGACCCATCATCCTCAAAGAGCTACCGACCCATTTCCCTCCTCTGCATCACCTACAAGAGAGGCTGCTACTCCAACGCCTCATACCACTCATAGACACCAAGCTGACTAAAGACCAAGGTGGTTTCCGTCCCGTCCTGTGCTGGACAGAGCTCAACCTCACCCAACACATTGAGGATGGGTTTGAGGGAAAACAAATAACTGGAGCAGCAACTGGAGGGCGAAGCAAGCACGCAGGCAGCTTGTGCCTGCCTGCGTGCCTGCCTGCCTTCCTCATGTGGAAGCTGCATAGTTGAGTTTGTGTGTGTGTTTCTTTTTCTGTCTTTCTTTCTTAGGACGAAGATCAAGGTAGACGCCGTTGGAAGGCTCAACACAAGCCGATGCCCCTAGAGATCCATCCCAAAGCTTCCCTCAGGGAGTCCAGCAAGCCAGCTAGCCAGCAAGCCCGCCCAGTCAGCCAACGCAGCCAGCCAGCTCCGCCAGTCAGCCAGTGTAGAAAGTCAGGCTGCCAAGCCAGCGCACATCAGCCCTTGCAGTCAACCATTGTAGCCATACCAGCCTTGCTCAGTCAGCTCAGCCAGGCCTCTCTCGAGGCCTGGCTCTCTGTCTGCCTGGCCCGGTCTGCCCCGCCCTGCCTTGCAGCAACAGAACCAGCCTTGCTGGCAAGCCAGCCAGCTCAGAATACGAGCTCAGCAAGCCAGCGCAGCTGGCAAGCACGCAGTTAGTCTAAACCAGTTTCAGACTGGCAGGCCAAGGCAGACAGACAGGAAGACCGAGGCGCCTAGGCAGGCAGACAGGCCAGGAAGGCAACAAAGTGCAGGCAGGGGGACTGTCCGGCCTAAGGCTGCGCTGCAAGGGTTGGAGCCTGGCCAGCTCCTGCTGGTCTAGACTGAGTGGCTGTGGCTGCACAGTAAGGCTGCGGTAACCTAGTCTGGGCTTGCTGCTGCACTGGCTTGCTCAGCTCGCATTCTGAGCTGGCTTTCCAGAAAGGCTGGTTCTGTTGCTGCAAGGCAGGGCAGGGCAGACCGGGCCAGGCAGACAGAGAGCCAGGCCTCAAGAGAGGCCTGGCTGAGCTGACTGAGCAAGGCTGGTATGGCTGCAATGGCTGACTGCAAGGGCTGATATGCTCTGGCTTGGCAGCCTGACTTTCTACACTGGCTGACTGGCGGAGCTGACTGGCTGCGTTGGCTGACTGGGCAGGCTTGCTGGCTAGCTGGCTTGCTGTGCTCCCTGAGGGAAGCTTTGGGATGGATCTCTAGGGGCATCGGCTAGTGTTGAGCCTTCCTATGGCGTCTACCTTGATCTCCGTCCTAAGAAAGAAAGACAGAAAAAGAAAGACACACAAACCCAACTATGCAGCTTCCACCTGAGGAACCGAGACGCGAGAAAAGAACTGAGCGTCACTTGGGATGGTCACAAACTCTCCAACCATACCCACCCCATGTATCTTGGAGTTACACTGGACAGGACACTCTTCTTCAAAAAAACACCTGGAGAACACAAAAGCCACGGTCAACACCCACAATAACATCCTGTGAAAACTAGTGAACTCCCAAGTGGGGCGCAGACCCACAAACAATCCGTGCAACTGCCATGGCCCTGTCTTTCTCTACAGCAGAGTATTCCTGCTCAAGCTGGAGCCGATCACGTCACACCAAATTGGTCGACACAGCCCTAAATGACACCTGTCGCATCATCACGGGATGGGTCAAGAAAACACCTGTCCCGTCCGTGCCTTTATGCGCTAGCCGGCACCTCCCCCCGCACATCAGACGACTGTGTAACGCTCAAGATGAATGGAAAACACAGGAGATAGACAGTGAAGTCTGGAATGAAATGATAGAGAACACCTCACACACACAGTTTCCTTTCGTGGCTGTTTACATTCGAGGGTCGCCGGTCCTCTCAAACGGAACAGTTTAACGTCATGCCCAGGACGAAAAGATATAGAGAACACCATAATGACAAATGACAAATAACAGCAGGAAGGCATGGGCCACAATCCACCGTCTTGGCAAAGACCACACCACCCATAATTCACAACGGTCACAGCAAATTCTGTTGCATCACAACTAGTGTAGGTATTGGATGGAGCCCGCACACCACAGGTATAAGAAAGACGTGATGCAGAGGAGGGAAATGGGTCGGTAGCTCTTCGGGGATAATGGGTCTTTGCCAGGTTTAGGGATTGCAACCACTTTGGCCTTTTTCCAGACAGAAGGGGTGGTTTTCTGTGCTGTGCATGTGTTCAGCATCCCCACAAGCCAGGGCCTTGAGTTAGGTCCCAGGTGCTGTATCATTTCTGCCAGTAGGTCATCAATCCCTGCTGCTTTTCCGCGTTTCAACTTTCCCATTGCAGTTTCAAGTTCTTCTAGGTCGAAGGGTTTGGTTTGAGTGATGGCTGATTATGGTTGGTCTGATACCACTGTGCGATGGTATTCTATGTGGGTCGGTGGCGGTGTTGGTTACAACTGTTGGCCACCAGTTGTGACCAAGACCGCCACCAACCCACAGGAGAATACCATCGCACAGTGGTATCAGACCAACCACAATCAGCCAGCCTTCAAACCAAACCCTTCGACCTAGAAGAACGTGAAACTGCAATGGGAAAGTTGAAACCCGGAAAAGCAGCAGGGATTGATGACCTACTAGCAGAAATGATACAGCACCTGGGACCTAACGGAAAGACCTGGCTTGTGGGGATGCTGAACACATGCATAGCACAGAAAACCATCCCTTCTGTCTGGAAAAAGGCCAAAGTGGTTGCAATCCCTAAACCTGGCAAAGACCCATTATCCCCAAAGAGCTACCGACCCATTTCCCTCCTCTGCATCACCTACAAGCCTATCCCGTCACACCAAATTGGTCGACACAGCCCTAAATGACACCTGTGGCATCATCATAGGATGCATCAAGACAACACCTGACCCTGTCCAAACACCTGTTTACATTCGAGGGTCGCCGGTCCTCTCGAACGGAACAGTTTAACGTCATGCCCAGGACGAAAAGATATAGAGAACACCAACATGACAAATAACAGCAGGAAGGCATGGGCCACAATCCACCGTCTTGGCAAAGACCACACCACCCATAATTCACAACGGTCACAGCAAACTCTATTGCATCACAACTGGTGTAGTTATTGGATGGAGCCCGCACACCACCAAAAAAAAGAAAAACAACATACTATAGTATGCCCTCCGTGACCATGGACTTTAGCCTTTCGCTTTTCTGCAATTTAACCTTTTTTCAAATCCTCAACAATGATGAAGAATCGCGCACTATAGCGTGCCACTTAATGACCTTGACCAATATCAATGACCTTGAGCAGTATAAATTACCTTCAATAAGACTAGTAAATGACCTTGACCAGTATAAATGACCTTGACAAGTACAAATGACCTTGACCAGTATAAATGACCTTCACCAGTAGAAATGACCGTGACCAGTATATGACTGTGACCAGTATAAATTACCTTCATGAGACTAGTAATTGACCTTGACCAGTATAAATGACCTTTAGAAGACTAGTAAATGATCTTCACCAGTATAAATGACCTTTAGAAGACTAGTAAATGATCTTCACCAGTATAAATGACCTTGACCAGTATGCGGTCCGTGACCATGGACTATAGCTTTTTGCTTTTCCTTGATTTTCACCTTTAAAAAATCCTCAACAATGATGAAGAATCGCACACTATAGCGCGCCGCTCAATGACCTGAGACCATGGACCAATGAATGAAATACAACACATTGAGCAGGGCACTGCAGGGAGTTGAACCCCGTTCCGGTAAACCAGAAGTCTGACACCAGTGCCTTAGTTTTTGTGTTGTTGTTCATTTAAAGGTCCAGGTGTGCATACGCATGTGCCCCTGTGTGTGTAGGTGCATGTGTGCATGTGTGTGCACGCTTCAATGACCACTGTTGGACCCAATGGCGATCAAGGACCTCAGGGAGCCACCCATAATTCACAACGGTCACAGCGAACTCTGTTGCATCACAACTGGTGGCCAACAGTCGTAACCAACACCGCCACGACCCACAGGAGAATACCATCGCACAGTGGTATCAGACCAACCACAATCAGCCAGCCCTCAAACCAAACCCTTCGACCTAGAAGAACTCAAAACTGCAATGGGAAAGTTGAAACCCGGAAAAGCAGCAGGGATTGATGACATACTGGCAGAAATTATACAGCACCTGGAACCTAACGCAAAGACCTGGCTCGTGGGGATGCTGAACACATGCATGGCACAGAAAACCATCCCTTCTGTCTGGAGAAAAGCCAAAGTGGTTGCAATCCCCAAACCTGGCAAAGACCCATCATCCTCAAAGAGCTACCGACCCATTTCCCTCCTCTGCATCACCTACAAGAGAGGCTGCTACTCCAACGCCTCATACCACTCATAGACACCAAGCTGACTAAAGACCAAGCTGGTTTCCGTCCCGTCCTGTGCTGGACAGAGCTCAACCTCACCCAACACATTGAGGATGGGTTTGAGGGAAAACAAATAACTGGAGCAGCAACTGGAGGGCGAAGCAAGCACGCAGGCAGCTTGTGCCTGCCTGCGTGCCTGCCTGCCTTCCTCATGTGGAAGCTGCATAGTTGAGTTTGTGTGTGTGTTTCTTTTTCTGTCTTTCTTTCTTAGGACGAAGATCAAGGTAGACGCCGTTGGAAGGCTCAACACAAGCCGATGCCCCTAGAGATCCATCCCAAAGCTTCCCTCAGGGAGTCCAGCAAGCCAGCTAGCCAGCAAGCCCGCCCAGTCAGCCAACGCAGCCAGCCAGCTCCGCCAGTCAGCCAGTGTAGAAAGTCAGGCTGCCAAGCCAGCGCACATCAGCCCTTGCAGTCAACCATTGTAGCCATACCAGCCTTGCTCAGTCAGCTCAGCCAGGCCTCTCTCGAGGCCTGGCTCTCTGTCTGCCTGGCCCGGTCTGCCCCGCCCTGCCTTGCAGCAACAGAACCAGCCTTGCTGGCAAGCCAGCCAGCTCAGAATACGAGCTCAGCAAGCCAGCGCAGCTGGCAAGCACGCAGTTAGTCTAAACCAGTTTCAGACTGGCAGGCCAAGGCAGACAGACAGGAAGACCGAGGCGCCTAGGCAGGCAGACAGGCCAGGAAGGCAACAAAGTGCAGGCAGGGGGACTGTCCGGCCTAAGGCTGCGCTGCAAGGGTTGGAGCCTGGCCAGCTCCTGCTGGTCTAGACTGAGTGGCTGTGGCTGCACAGTAAGGCTGCGGTAACCTAGTCTGGGCTTGCTGCTGCACTGGCTTGCTCAGCTCGCATTCTGAGCTGGCTGGCTTTCCAGAAAGGCTGGTTCTGTTGCTGCAAGGCAGGGCAGGGCAGACCGGGCCAGGCAGACAGAGAGCCAGGCCTCAAGAGAGGCCTGGCTGAGCTGACTGAGCAAGGCTGGTATGGCTGCAATGGCTGACTGCAAGGGCTGATATGCTCTGGCTTGGCAGCCTGACTTTCTACACTGGCTGACTGGCGGAGCTGACTGGCTGCGTTGGCTGACTGGGCAGGCTTGCTGGCTAGCTGGCTTGCTGTGCTCCCTGAGGGAAGCTTTGGGATGGATCTCTAGGGGCATCGGCTAGTGTTGAGCCTTCCTATGGCGTCTACCTTGATCTCCGTCCTAAGAAAGAAAGACAGAAAAAGAAAGACACACAAACCCAACTATGCAGCTTCCACCTGAGGAACCGAGACGCGAGAAAAGAACTGAGCGTCACTTGGGATGGTCACAAACTCTCCAACCATACCCACCCCATGTATCTTGGAGTTACACTGGACAGGACACTCTTCTTAAAAAAAACACCTGGAGAACACAAAAGCCACGGTCAACACCCACAATAACATCCTGTGAAAACTAGTGAACTCCCAAGTGGGGCGCAGACCCACAAACAATCCGTGCAACTGCCATGGCCCTGTCTTTCTCTACAGCAGAGTATTCCTGCTCAAGCTGGAGCCGATCACGTCACACCAAATTGGTCGACACAGCCCTAAATGACACCTGTCGCATCATCACGGGATGGGTCAAGAAAACACCTGTCCCGTCCGTGCCTTTATGCGCTAGCCGGCACCTCCCCCCGCACATCAGACGACTGTGTAACGCTCAAGATGAATGGAAAACACAGGAGATAGACAGTGAAGTCTGGAATGAAATGATAGAGAACACCTCACACACACAGTTTCCTTTCGTGGCTGTTTACATTCGAGGGTCGCCGGTCCTCTCAAACGGAACAGTTTAACGTCATGCCCAGGACGAAAAGATATAGAGAACACCATAATGACAAATGACAAATAACAGCAGGAAGGCATGGGCCACAATCCACCGTCTTGGCAAAGACCACACCACCCATAATTCACAACGGTCACAGCAAATTCTGTTGCATCACAACTAGTGTAGGTATTGGATGGAGCCCGCACACCACAGGTATAAGAAAGACGTGATGCAGAGGAGGGAAATGGGTCGGTAGCTCTTCGGGGATAATGGGTCTTTGCCAGGTTTAGGGATTGCAACCACTTTGGCCTTTTTCCAGACAGAAGGGGTGGTTTTCTGTGCTGTGCATGTGTTCAGCATCCCCACAAGCCAGGGCCTTGAGTTAGGTCCCAGGTGCTGTATCATTTCTGCCAGTAGGTCATCAATCCCTGCTGCTTTTCCGGGTTTCAACTTTCCCATTGCAGTTTCAAGTTCTTCTAGGTCGAAGGGTTTGGTTTGAGTGATGGCTGATTATGGTTGGTCTGATACCACTGTGCGATGGTATTCTATGTGGGTCGGTGGCGGTGTTGGTTACAACTGTTGGCCACCAGTTGTGACCAAGACCGCCACCAACCCACAGGAGAATACCATCGCACAGTGGTATCAGACCAACCACAATCAGCCAGCCTTCAAACCAAACCCTTCGACCTAGAAGAACGTGAAACTGCAATGGGAAAGTTGAAACCCGGAAAAGCAGCAGGGATTGATGACCTACTAGCAGAAATGATACAGCACCTGGGACCTAACGGAAAGACCTGGCTTGTGGGGATGCTGAACACATGCATAGCACAGAAAACCATCCCTTCTGTCTGGAAAAAGGCCAAAGTGGTTGCAATCCCTAAACCTGGCAAAGACCCATTATCCCCAAAGAGCTACCGACCCATTTCCCTCCTCTGCATCACCTACAAGCCTATCCCGTCACACCAAATTGGTCGACACAGCCCTAAATGACACCTGTGGCATCATCATAGGATGCATCAAGACAACACCTGACCCTGTCCCAACACCTGTTTACATTCGAGGGTCGCCGGTCCTCTCGAACGGAACAGTTTAACGTCATGCCCAGGACGAAAAGATATAGAGAACACCAACATGACAAATAACAGCAGGAAGGCATGGGCCACAATCCACCGTCTTGGCAAAGACCACACCACCCATAATTCACAACGGTCACAGCAAACTCTATTGCATCACAACTGGTGTAGTTATTGGATGGAGCCCGCACACCACAAAAAAAAAGAAAAACAACATACTATAGTATGCCCTCCGTGACCATGGACTTTAGCCTTTCGCTTTTCTGCAATTTAACCTTTTTTCAAATCCTCAACAATGATGAAGAATCGCGCACTATAGCGTGCCACTTAATGACCTTGACCAATATCAATGACCTTGAGCAGTATAAATTACCTTCAATAAGACTAGTAAATGACCTTGACCAGTATAAATGACCTTGACAAGTACAAATGACCTTGACCAGTATAAATGACCTTCACCAGTAGAAATGACCGTGACCAGTATATGACTGTGACCAGTATAAATTACCTTCATGAGACTAGTAATTGACCTTGACCAGTATAAATGACCTTTAGAAGACTAGTAAATGATCTTCACCAGTATAAATGACCTTTAGAAGACTAGTAAATGATCTTCACCAGTATAAATGACCTTGACCAGTATGCGGTCCGTGACCATGGACTATAGCCTTTTGCTTTTCCTTGATTTTCACCTTTAAAAAATCCTCAACAATGATGAAGAATCGCACACTATAGCGCGCCGCTCAATGACCTGAGACCATGGACCAATGAATGAAATACAACACATTGAGCAGGGCACTGCAGGGAGTTGAACCCCGTTCCGGTAAACCAGAAGTCCGACACCAGTGCCTTAGTTTTTGTGTTGTTGTTCATTTAAAGGTCCAGGTGTGCATACGCATGTGCCCCTGTGTGTGTAGGTGCATGTGTGCATGTGTGTGCACGCTTCAATGACCACTGTTGGACCCAATGGCGATCAAGGACCTCAGGGAGCCACCCATAATTCACAACGGTCACAGCGAACTCTGTTGCATCACAACTGGTGGCCAACAGTCGTAACCAACACCGCCACGACCCACAGGAGAATACCATCGCACAGTGGTATCAGACCAACCACAATCAGCCAGCCCTCAAACCAAACCCTTCGACCTAGAAGAACTTGAAACTGCAATGGGAAAGTTGAAACCCGGAAAAGCAGCAGGGATTGATGACCTACTGGCAGAAATGTTACAGCACCTGGGACCCAACGCAAAGACCTGGCTTGTGGGGATGCTGAACACATGCATAGCACAGAAAACCATCCCTTCTGTCTGGGAAAAGGCCAAAGTGGTTGCAATCCCTAAACCTGGCAAAGACCCATTATCCACAAAGAGCTACCGACCCATTTCCCTCTGCATCACCTACAAGGCTATATGAGAAGCTGCTACTCCAACGCCTTGTTGCCACTCATAGATACCAAGCTGACTAAAGACCAAGCTGGTTTCCGTCCCAGCCGCTCCTGTGCTGGACAGAGCTCAACCTCACCCAACACATTGAGGATGGGTTTGAGGGGAAACAAATAACTGGAGCAGCATTCAGAGATCTCTCTGCTGCCTACGACACTGTCCAACACCGCACAATGGTCAGGAAAAGCCTCCTCAACAACAGGCGCTTCTATGTCCAGTTAAATGACCAGAGGAGTAAATGGAAAGCCCAAAAGAACGGCCTCCAACAAGGTAGCGTGCTCGCCCCCCTCCTTTTCAATATCTACACAAACGACCAGCCACTACCCAATGCCTAATGCCAGCGTTTCATCTACGCCGACAACCTCTGCATTACGACCCAACAAGCAGACTTCCAGAAGATTGAGTCTGTCCTTGAAAGTGCCCTCCAAGAAATGTCAAGCTACTACAATACAACCACCTGAAACCCAACCTATAGAGAACACCTCACACACACATAATTTCCTTTCGTGGCCGTTTACATTCGAGGGTCGCTGGTCCTCTCGAACGGAACAGTTTAACGTCATGCCCAGGACGAAAAGATATAGAGAACACCAACATGTCAAATAACAGCAGGAAGGCATGGGCCACAATCCACCGTCTTGGCAAAAACCACACCACCCATAATTCACAACGGTCACAGCAAACTCTGTTGCATCACAACTGGTGTAGGTATTGGATGGAGCCCGCACACCACAGGTATAAGAAAGACGTTCTTTGTTGAAATACTGACAGCGTTTCGATCCATTTGATCTTCATCAGGTCATGTGTACACAAAACATACACTTTTATACTAAGGGAGTGCCCCCATTAAACAATCAAAATACCACATTTTGGTGCCCCTCCCATCACTGCAGGTGTGACACGTCAACCCTGAGTGAGTAGGTGGGGACCCAGACATATTGATGTAAATATAGTCTGTTCAGAAATTGTAGTGCCTCTCATAGAGCTTGTAGGTGATGCAGAGGAGGGAAATGGGTCGGTAGCTCTTCGGGGATAATGGGTCTTTGCCAGGTTTAGGGATTGCAACTACTCCAGCCTTTTTCCAAACAGAAGGGATGGTTTTCTGTGCTATGCATGTGTTCAGCATCCCCACAAGCCAGGTCCTTGCGATAGGTCCCAGGTGCTGTATCATTTCTGCCAGTATGCCATCAATCCCTGATGCTTTTCCGGGTTTCAACTTTCCCATTGCAGTTTCACGTTCTTCTAAGTCGAAGGGTTTGGTTTGAGGGCTGGCTGATTGTGGTTGGTCTGATACCACTGTGCGATGGTATTCTATGTGGGTCGGTGGCGGTGTTGGTTACAACTGTTGGCCACCAGTTGTGACCAAGACCGCCACCGACCCACAGGAGAATACCATCGCACAGTGGTATCAGACCAACCACAATCAGCCAGCCCTCAAACCAAACCCTTCGACCTAGAAGAACTTGAAACTGCAATGGGAAAGTTGAAACGCGGAAAAGCAGCAGGGATTGATGACCTACTGGCAGAAATGTTACAGCACCTGGGACCCAACGCAAAGACCTGGCTTGTGGGGATGCTGAACACATGCATAGCACAGAAAACCATCCCTTCTGTCTGGGAAAAGGCCAAAGTGGTTGCAATCCCTAAACCTGGCAAAGACCCATTATCCACAAAGAGCTACCGACCCATTTCCCTCTGCATCACCTACAAGGCTATATGAGAAGCTGCTACTCCAACGCCTTGTTGCCACTCATAGATACCAAGCTGACTAAAGACCAAGCTGGTTTCCGTCCCAGCCGCTCCTGTGCTGGACAGAGCTCAACCTCACCCAACACATTGAGGATGGGTTTGAGGGGAAACAAATAACTGGAGCAGCATTCAGAGATCTCTCTGCTGCCTACGACACTGTCCAACACCGCACAATGGTCAGGAAAAGCCTCCTCAACAACAGGCGCTTCTATGTCCAGTTAAATGACCAGAGGAGTAAATGGAAAGCCCAAAAGAACGGCCTCCAACAAGGTAGCGTGCTCGCCCCCCTCCTTTTCAATATCTACACAAACGACCAGCCACTACCCAATGCCTAATGCCAGCGTTTCATCTACGCCGACAACCTCTGCATTACGACCCAACAAGCAGACTTCCAGAAGATTGAGTCTGTCCTTGAAAGTGCCCTCCAAGAAATGTCAAGCTACTACAATACAACCACCTGAAACCCAACCTATAGAGAACACCTCACACACACATAATTTCCTTTCGTGGCCGTTTACATTCGAGGGTCGCTGGTCCTCTCGAACGGAACAGTTTAACGTCATGCCCAGGACGAAAAGATATAGAGAACACCAACATGTCAAATAACAGCAGGAAGGCATGGGCCACAATCCACCGTCTTGGCAAAAACCACACCACCCATAATTCACAACGGTCACAGCAAACTCTGTTGCATCACAACTGGTGTAGGTATTGGATGGAGCCCGCACACCACAGGTATAAGAAAGACGTTCTTTGTTGAAATACTGACAGCGTTTCGATCCATTTGATCTTCATCAGGTCATGTGTACACAAAACATACACTTTTATACTAAGGGAGTGCCCCCATTAAACAATCAAAATACCACATTTTGGTGCCCCTCCCATCACTGCAGGTGTGACACGTCAACCCTGAGTGAGTAGGTGGGGACCCAGACATATTGATGTAAATATAGTCTGTTCAGAAATTGTAGTGCCTCTCATAGAGCTTGTAGGTGATGCAGAGGAGGGAAATGGGTCGGTAGCTCTTCGGGGATAATGGGTCTTTGCCAGGTTTAGGGATTGCAACTACTCCAGCCTTTTTCCAAACAGAAGGGATGGTTTTCTGTGCTATGCATGTGTTCAGCATCCCCACAAGCCAGGTCCTTGCGATAGGTCCCAGGTGCTGTATCATTTCTGCCAGTATGCCATCAATCCCTGATGCTTTTCCGGGTTTCAACTTTCCCATTGCAGTTTCACGTTCTTCTAAGTCGAAGGGTTTGGTTTGAGGGCTGGCTGATTGTGGTTGGTCTGATACCACTGTGCGATGGTATTCTATGTGGGTCGGTGGCGGTGTTGGTTACAACTGTTGGCCACCAGTTGTGACCAAGACCGCCACCGACCCACAGGAGAATACCATCGCACAGTGGTATCAGACCAACCACAATCAGCCAGCCCTCAAACCAAACCCTTCGACCTAGAAGAACTTGAAACTGCAATGGGAAAGTTGAAACCCGGAAAAGCAGCAGGGATTGATGACCTACTGGCAGAAATGTTACAGCACCTGGGACCCAACGCAAAGACCTGGCTTGTGGGGATGCTGAACACATGCATAGCACAGAAAACCATCCCTTCTGTCTGGGAAAAGGCCAAAGTGGTTGCAATCCCTAAACCTGGCAAAGACCCATTATCCACAAAGAGCTACCGACCCATTTCCCTCTGCATCACCTACAAGGCTATATGAGAAGCTGCTACTCCAACGCCTTGTTGCCACTCATAGATACCAAGCTGACTAAAGACCAAGCTGGTTTCCGTCCCAGCCGCTCCTGTGCTGGACAGAGCTCAACCTCACCCAACACATTGAGGATGGGTTTGAGGGGAAACAAATAACTGGAGCAGCATTCAGAGATCTCTCTGCTGCCTACGACACTGTCCAACACCGCACAATGGTCAGGAAAAGCCTCCTCAACAACAGGCGCTTCTATGTCCAGTTAAATGACCAGAGGAGTAAATGGAAAGCCCAAAAGAACGGCCTCCAACAAGGTAGCGTGCTCGCCCCCCTCCTTTTCAATATCTACACAAACGACCAGCCACTACCCAATGCCTAATGCCAGCGTTTCATCTACGCCGACAACCTCTGCATTACGACCCAACAAGCAGACTTCCAGAAGATTGAGTCTGTCCTTGAAAGTGCCCTCCAAGAAATGTCAAGCTACTACAATACAACCACCTGAAACCCAACCTATAGAGAACACCTCACACACACATAATTTCCTTTCGTGGCCGTTTACATTCGAGGGTCGCTGGTCCTCTCGAACGGAACAGTTTAACGTCATGCCCAGGACGAAAAGATATAGAGAACACCAACATGTCAAATAACAGCAGGAAGGCATGGGCCACAATCCACCGTCTTGGCAAAAACCACACCACCCATAATTCACAACGGTCACAGCAAACTCTGTTGCATCACAACTGGTGTAGGTATTGGATGGAGCCCGCACACCACAGGTATAAGAAAGACGTTCTTTGTTGAAATACTGACAGCGTTTCGATCCATTTGATCTTCATCAGGTCATGTGTACACAAAACATACACTTTTATATTAAGGGAGTGCCCCCATTAAACAATCAAAATACCACATTTTGGTGCCCCTCCCATCACTGCAGGTGTGACACGTCAACCCTGAGTGAGTAGGTGGGGACCCAGACATATTGATGTAAATATAGTCTGTTCAGAAATTGTAGTGCCTCTCATAGAGCTTGTAGGTGATGCAGAGGAGGGAAATGGGTCGGTAGCTCTTCGGGGATAATGGGTCTTTGCCAGGTTTAGGGATTGCAACTACTCCAGCCTTTTTCCAAACAGAAGGGATGGTTTTCTGTGCTATGCATGTGTTCAGCATCCCCACAAGCCAGGTCCTTGCGATAGGTCCCAGGTGCTGTATCATTTCTGCCAGTATGCCATCAATCCCTGATGCTGGTGGCCAACAGTTGTAACCAACACCGCCACCGACCCACATAGAATACCATCGCACAGTGGTATCAGACCAACCACAATCAGCCAGCCCTCAAACCAAACCCTTCGACTTAGAAGAACGTGAAACTGCAATGGGAAAGTTGAAACCCGGAAAAGCAGCAGGGATTGATGACCTACTGGCAGAAATGTTACAGCACCTGGGACCCAACGCAAAGACCTGGCTTGTGGGGATGCTGAACACATGCATAGCACAGAAAACCATCCCTTCTGTCTGGGAAAAGGCCAAAGTGGTTGCAATCCCTAAACCTGGCAAAGACCCATTATCCACAAAGAGCTACCGACCCATTTCCCTCTGCATCACCTACAAGGCTATATGAGAAGCTGCTACTCCAACGCCTTGTTGCCACTCATAGATACCAAGCTGACTAAAGACCAAGCTGGTTTCCGTCCCAGCCGCTCCTGTGCTGGACAGAGCTCAACCTCACCCAACACATTGAGGATGGGTTTGAGGGGAAACAAATAACTGGAGCAGCATTCAGAGATCTCTCTGCTGCCTACGACACTGTCCAACACCGCACAATGGTCAGGAAAAGCCTCCTCAACAACAGGCGCTTCTATGTCCAGTTAAATGACCAGAGGAGTAAATGGAAAGCCCAAAAGAACGGCCTCCAACAAGGTAGCGTGCTCGCCCCCCTCCTTTTCAATATCTACACAAACGACCAGCCACTACCCAATGCCTAATGCCAGCGTTTCATCTACGCCGACAACCTCTGCATTACGACCCAACAAGCAGACTTCCAGAAGATTGAGTCTGTCCTTGAAAGTGCCCTCCAAGAAATGTCAAGCTACTACAATACAACCACCTGAAACCCAACCTATAGAGAACACCTCACACACACATAATTTCCTTTCGTGGCCGTTTACATTCGAGGGTCGCTGGTCCTCTCGAACGGAACAGTTTAACGTCATGCCCAGGACGAAAAGATATAGAGAACACCAACATGTCAAATAACAGCAGGAAGGCATGGGCCACAATCCACCGTCTTGGCAAAAACCACACCACCCATAATTCACAACGGTCACAGCAAACTCTGTTGCATCACAACTGGTGTAGGTATTGGATGGAGCCCGCACACCACAGGTATAAGAAAGACGTTCTTTGTTGAAATACTGACAGCGTTTCGATCCATTTGATCTTCATCAGGTCATGTGTACACAAAACATACACTTTTATATTAAGGGAGTGCCCCCATTAAACAATCAAAATACCACATTTTGGTGCCCCTCCCATCACTGCAGGTGTGACACGTCAACCCTGAGTGAGTAGGTGGGGACCCAGACATATTGATGTAAATATAGTCTGTTCAGAAATTGTAGTGCCTCTCATAGAGCTTGTAGGTGATGCAGAGGAGGGAAATGGGTCGGTAGCTCTTCGGGGATAATGGGTCTTTGCCAGGTTTAGGGATTGCAACTACTCCAGCCTTTTTCCAAACAGAAGGGATGGTTTTCTGTGCTATGCATGTGTTCAGCATCCCCACAAGCCAGGTCCTTGCGATAGGTCCCAGGTGCTGTATCATTTCTGCCAGTATGCCATCAATCCCTGCTGCTTTTCCGGGTTTCAACTTTCCCATTGCAGTTTCACGTTCTTCTAAGTCGAAGGGTTTGGTTTGAGGGCTGGCTGATTGTGGTTGGTCTGATACCACTGTGCGATGGTATTCTATGTGGGTCGGTGGCGGTGTTGGTTACAACTGTTGGCCACCAGTTGTGACCAAGACCGCCACCGACCCACAGGAGAATACCATCGCACAGTGGTATCAGACCAACCACAATCAGCCAGCCCTCAAACCAAACCCTTCGACCTAGAAGAACTTGAAACTGCAATGGGAAAGTTGAAACCCGGAAAAGCAGCAGGGATTGATGACCTACTGGCAGAAATGTTACAGCACCTGGGACCCAACGCAAAGACCTGGCTTGTGGGGATGCTGAACACATGCATAGCACAGAAAACCATCCCTTCTGTCTGGGAAAAGGCCAACGTGGTTGCAATCCCTAAACCTGGCATAGACCCATTATCCACAAAGAGCTACCGACCCATTTCCCTCTGCATCACCTACAAGGCTATATGAGAAGCTGCTACTCCAACGCCTTGTTGCCACTCATAGATACCAAGCTGACTAAAGACCAAGCTGGTTTCCGTCCCAGCCGCTCCTGTGCTGGACAGAGCTCAACCTCACCCAACACATTGAGGATGGGTTTGAGGGGAAACAAATAACTGGAGCAGCATTCAGAGATCTCTCTGCTGCCTACGACACTGTCCAACACCGCACAATGGTCAGGAAAAGCCTCCTCAACAACAGGCGCTTCTATGTTCAGTTAAATGACCAGAGGAGTAAATGGAAAGCCGAAAAGAACGGCCTCCCACAAGGTAGCGCGCTCGCCCCCCTCCTTTTCAATATCTAAACAAACGACCAGCCACTTGAAACCCAACCCATCAAAAACCCAACTATGCAGCTTCCACCTGAGGAACCGAGACGCAAAAAAAGAACTGAGCATCACAAACTCTCAAACCATACCCACCCCATGTAACTTGGAGTTACACTGGACAGTTTAACGTCATGCCCAGGACGAAAAGTTATAGAGAACACCAACATGACAAACCCTACACTTAAACCCTCTATATTTAATAAAAAACAATTCTGGACAGGAATCCTGTATTGCAGGGGTGCCCAAAAGGTACATCGTGATCTACCAGTAATCACAAAGGCTGTGCAGGTAGACCATATGGCATGCCCCTGTATATAATCTATCACTTGAATTAAGGTGACTTGACACCAGCTCAAATGTTGCACACAAACATCAGTAGCAAAAGTACAAAGTTATTGTGACAGTAATAATTGCTATAGTGTGTGTTCAGTAACAGGAATATTCCTGTCTCTCCAGCTCTTTAATAAATAGAAAAGGGTTTAATCAGGAGTTGTAGTAGCCACAGGATAATCTAAGCGGTGGATATTGCTCTTTTCTTCATGTCTTTATGTATGTAAATTGTCTTGTTGTTTGTGTTATGTCAAATGCGTGTATATGTGTTCTGCATATACTTGGCTGCTGTGTTGCAAGTTACTGAACACACACTATAGCAATGATTACTGTCACACTATAGAGCTATTTAACACTGTTACTGAACACACACTATAGCAATGATTACTGTCACAATATAGAGCTATTTAACACTGTTACTGAACACACACACTATAGCAATGATTACTGTCACAATATAGAGCTATTTAACACTGTTACTGAACACACACACTATAGCAATGATTACTGTCACAATATAGAGCTATTTAACACTGTTACTGAACACACACTATAGCAATGATTACTGTCACACTATAGAGCTATTTAACACTGTTACTGAACACACACTATAGCAATGATTACTGTCACAATACAGAGCAATTTAATTTAGGTAACCAAATTGACCCCAATAGTAGATCTTTACACTCTCAATAGTTCAATTGTTGTTAAGCATCTGCTTAATTTCCAAAAAAACTACACAATTAGAGAATGTAGAAGATTGCTACTTTTGATCCTTTGATTATATAATGCTGATTGTAGCATAGTGGTTAGTGACTGAGCTTTGTTAACATGAGTGCCCGGGATCGTTTCCCACCAATTTCAAAGAATGTTTGTTGCTTCGTGCCAATTTTCACAGAACGTTTGTCCTTTTACCTACCAAACAATACTATTTTCACCTCTAGTCGATTATTTATTCAGCGTTTGAGCCACGGACCACCATTTGAGGCCATCTAGTCTCTCAGACCCATTTGAGCCACTGACCACCATTGTGAGAGTCTATTAATGTGAAATGGTGGTCCTTGGCTCAAACATGTTATCACTTTTGAAGTTACTTGTTGTGTTTAGATATGTAAATACTACTCTTTAAAGCCGTGTTTCGGTAGTCGAGTGGGTACTGTCGACGGTTAGTAAACATTGAGGCCGGGCATAGTTGTTTATAAACCTTCGACACTAACCATTCGGCTACTGAAACACTGTTTTACAGTTTCGTACAAACATCATATATAAACATCATAACAAGTAACTTCAAGTGATAGACGTTTGAACACACAAACAACAACAGCGTTAAGTATTAAATAACATTTAATCACTTACTTGCTCCGAAGACGGACCCGCGATGGTGACGTGGCACGTTCCAAACAAACACTGACCAAACCTACCTCCACGCGTCTCTTCCGTATTTGAGGGCGGCGGCACTTCCTTCCGGTGTGAGGCCACGCCCGCGAGATTTAACCGGGAATTTATTGTAGCCATATTGTAGTCCTACGTTACATCCGGGTCCCTTGGTCCCACCCGCTTCTCATAAAAATGTAAATGCAAAATAGCTACATATGAACGCGTGAATCTTTTACAATAACGTTATTTGTCAGAAAGGAAGCCATTGGGGGTTAAAATGGGTCTTAATGCTTCCAACTCATATAACTGTCAGTCTGTCACCAACAACACTTTTAATGATATTACATGAAGCAGACAGCCCTGTGATGAAACCTTTAGCATTACACTGTGGTTAATACGTTTTTATTCACAATGGAATGTTATTGTACTCTTAATATATCATGGTGTAGCACAGCACAGTAGATTCATATTTCAATCGATCTGGGATGTTAAAATTGTGCAAAACTCTGTTCAATGAATGGCCTCTTCTGCTACATTAAAAATGACTAAACATTAAACGTTACTTATACCTGTTATTGAGACTCCTATAGAGCATGTTGACATGGATAGCTTGGTTAGTAGTATCTCTGTTAGTTAATGCAGTTTGATCGATTAAATTAATAGCCTATTTTATTAGACAAAAATGTAGAACAGTAGTGTCATAGAGTGGAAAATGCCATTTGGTTTAATGTCACAGAATGCAGTGCCACGTAGAGCAGCATGATAAATGGTTAACTTTATAGTGTGTTCAAAAATGGCAGATCTGCAAGTTCAGTGTCTTGAATGAGATGTGCGGTGAGTTTGCATATCTGCTATTGTCCAGCATAGGACCGTTGCACAGTGAAGTATAAACAAGGCTTTAGGATTTATAAGTCGTTTTTAGAATATAATAGAATATTCACTCCAGTGAATAGCATTTATCCATTTAGATAACTTTTTGATGTTATTTAATTACTTATTTTTACACAGAAACATAATGTGTGTCTTTACAATAACTGTAATGTAATAATAATACTAATAATGTAATGTAATAATTATTAATTAAATAACCTTATTTTATTCTGAAGGCAACCGGATGTCTTAAATTAGCTAGCTCTCAGACAGGAAGTTCTAAATTAGCTCAAAAGACGGAGCCTGGGCTTCAACCCCCGAACCCACCTCACCCCTGCCCACTTTGACAGGCTGGAATGGCTTAATTAGGGTTGACGACAGAGTACAGCATCTTGCAATGGGTCTGGTCCACAAGATTCGATACACCACCAAGATGATCGATACCCATGTACCTGTCTAAATAATATGTGAATGAAACCTGTCCTTATGTGAATGATGTCCACACCCATACACCAGAGGGAGTTCAAGTTCAACAAACCATGTGCAACCCAGATTCGGCACAAACAAGGGACTAAATTAATCCTATGCCACAAAAATGTGGAACGCCCTACCAACTGTCATTAAGACGTGTGAATTCCTTGACTGAATTGTATTGAGCTGTGCTTGAAATGTAGGCCTACTGTAATTCTGCAAACTGTTAATTAAATACTTAAATGACAACTAATAACTAAGGCTCTGTAATGTTTACTCTATGGCTCTGGGTTGCTCCCCGGCTACTTTTTTCAAACGGGGTTCGTTTGGGAAAACCACAGTTGCACACCGGGAGCGCACTCGCCTATTAGTCTGTATTTGCAGGGCGGTCAGCGTACCTATATCGAACACACCGAGTGCCATCCTCCTCCCGACCGATAGGGGCGCGTAGTTGAAAGCCAATGGCAAAATAACACCTCGGATAAAAATGCTTTTTATTAAACAACGCGGGATGCAGAAATTCTAATCGCTGGCGCTGCAACTAACTAACACCCGTGGGACACTTTGTGAGTACTTTATATTTGAAATCTGAATGTTTATATATACGGAAATCTTGTAAATGCAGCGAGCGCAAAAAACAGGGTGAAGTTTCTTCATGACTCTCGTATGAATACGAGTCATGAACCATGGCTATGGTAGAACTAGAGTAAACGAACGGAAAATTCCCCAATAGTTTCAGACTTCCAGATCCATTTTCCTCCTTTGCTAAGACATTAACAGTAGGCCTACCCTTTAAAGTGCTTGTCAAACATATACATTTCACATAGGAAAAACACAAGGAGAAACAAGACAAGGTAACTGAATTTAGGGTGATTTTTTATTTTCAGAGGGAATTTTTAATTCTAGAATCCTGAGAATGAAAGTCTACTGAAATAACACGTTAAGTAAACGCCCACTCAATGTGAATAACCTACCAAATCGTCATAGCAGCAATATTTATATTACTAGTAATCATTTCATTTTAAACATATGCTTAACAAAAATAAATATATAGGCCCAAAGTAGGCTAGCCTATATTACTCCAGCAAAAGCACATGGTGCTGAAGGGGGAAACATTCTCACTGTTATCAAGCCCTCAGTAAACCGTTAAGTTTAAAGGACCACTTAATTACTTTTCAACCCATCTTCATATAATCAGTCCTCACTAATGATAAAATAGCAGTCTCTTATGTAATCTCTTTTGATGAATTGAACAATGTGGACCCTGTTGTAAACAAGTGTAATGCTTAATTGGGTCGTCCACTCACAGTTAAGTCTTTGTATTGAGTTTGTGCTTAAAATGTACTGTAAATTCTACAAACTGTTAATAAATATTTCAATCAATCAAAAAACAAAGGGCTGTGGGCAGTTCAGAAACCCGTCCACCAGTGACATCATGAATCCAAACTGGTAAACTCAATGGTTTCTATTCCTGAAGTTGCAATGCGAAAATGTAAGCCAGTTATCGCGATAAAAATAAATCTAGTTTAATAAAATGTAGGCAACAATGTCACTGGTGGACGGGTTTCTGAACTGCCCACAGCCCTCCTGAGACAGATTGAGTAGGAAAAAAATAGTATCTTAAGTGAAAATTAGTGAGGACCAATTATATGAAGATAGGTTGAAAAGTGGTGAAGTGGTCAAGTACTTGTTCACATAAAGTTTAAGTGAACAAGTCAGACAACCCATGAAGTCAACTCACCAGCCAGTTAGTCAACCAGTTAATCAGCATTTCATTCTTCAGGATTTGGCCGATGTTGCCTCTGGAGTCTGGAGCTGCGAACACTTACCTTCAGCGCTGTGGAGAATTCAGGACAACACAGCAGCTACACAGATTCACCATAGCAATAGTCACACACTAACCATTTTACTTCAATAATTGTTCACATTAACTACCTTTCTTGTAAACAAGTTTGTTTTGTTCAAGTCAATTAAACTAAAGCACTCAAGTTTTCCAACTTCTAAAAAAACAAAAATGCCAAAACAAAAACACAATGTCCTCTTACCCACAGGTCGAATACTTCTCAAATGCATAAATAGGCCTAAATGCTTTGTTTTCTTGCCAAATACACTGGTTTAGGGAAATGGATGACAATTTAACAGAATTCTGGTGGCAATACAGTTCTGTATCTCGACTCAAACCACAGAATGGACATAAAGGGACATATCAGCTTTCACACAGCTTACAGTTATAAATATATAAATATTAAAACAGATTTTTTTATGGGTACTTTTGCATCACACTTGTCAGTGTTTTTAAGTAACCACTTACAATGGATACTTAAAAATGTCACCGCCAATTGATATCAAAATATACAGTTGACAACCCTTCATCTTAAAACATGGCATTAAGTACAGTAAAAACCTTCATGTTGGCAACAAGAGCACTTGAACAGCTATGTTAACTTGGATAAGACCGTGGTCTGCACTCTGCACTGTTGGCACCACACTTACAAAGTCATTAAGTGTCACCTTAAACTGAGAAGAGTTTTGCCCCTGAGCAAGATAACTGTATGGGTAGCACTGGTGGATATTAATTAATCCACAATGCTGGCAGTGTTTTTGAACCATGCGCAACACACCTAGTTGAACACTACCCTAGCACAGATAATGCCATGACATGTCAGATATACTAGTATTTAGAATGGAATGTCAGCTCAATGTTAGCAGCTTTGTTTTTACATTAGGGGAATGCTGCTTGTGCAGTATATGCTTTTTAAAATGGCTCAATAACTTGACAGGTAAAACAAACACAACATTCCCTTAAATCTGAAAACCAAATGCACAGAAATGGCAGTCAACAGCTCCTTGACTTTAAGAAAATGTGCAACATTTACAAAACATGATTTCAAGTCTGACCAATCTGACTGCAAAGTGAGCTGTACTAATGCTGCACTATATTACATTACAAGTCCAAAAGTAAAAAGTAACGATATAACATTAACAAAACAAAAGAAACAAAAGAACAAAATAAAAATATTTTGTCTGGAAATAATCTGGACAGTAATTTTTTTTTTACGACTACATTTGACTCGAAAACCACATTGTAAACAGTGACATGGATCTTTGATTGGAATACGCACTCCAAAAATGACCAAAACGAGCATTTGGGAGTTGGACTAAGTTTCCTGAAACCTGAATGAAAACACTGGTAGTTATCACATGAATTTGTGAAATTCATTTCAAATGGAGGAAAATAAAAACGATGCTCAGTGTGTTCCAACAGCAGTGTTTCTCAACTAGTAGGTCAGGATCTTTAAGTAGGTCATGCAATGTTTTGACAAGGTGCTGGGCAAAGAACTTTGACAATATGCGTTCACAGTGAACACAAAGTTCAGATCCCAGTGTGAAACCAATTCAGGTCCCCTGTGAAGCCAGCTGAGAATCACTGCTCAACAAGACGTGTGATTTTACACAAGATAGCTGTAGTCAAACATACACATGACATGAACGACCAAGAAATGCAGAAAAAGTCACCATGTGAACTACCAGCCTGGGTGAACAATTTTATTACAACACAACCTAGTTTTTAATCAAGTAAAGCAGAACTTAAGAGACATTCACAACACATTATCAACTTTACCATGAAAAGAAATGGAGGAAACGGAGAAAATTGATAAAAAACGAGAAAAAAAAAAGGAAAAGATTCTATAAAATCAATGCATGTTCAACTGACGAATGCACAGTAGTGAGTGGAAGGGTAGCGGGGGAGGGGCTGATAGGGGACCTTACCATTTTATAATGTTGGGGATCTGTGTACGTTTTGTGTATTGATTAGGTGAATTAATCTTCTCGTCAACATCGCAAAAAACTCATCGGACAGTTTCCTCATCTTTTCCCCATATCAAATAAAACACAGTAGAAATAAAAGAAAAAAAACTGGAAAGGATTTCCTGTGAGATCTTTTTTTAAAGAGATCTAACTGCCTTTATGTGCAGCAGATGCGTCTCCTGCTCACGTTACCTATCCAGGTAGACAAACAAAGAGAGGAGGATGGGTGGAGGAGAAGGAGGAGAGATGGGATGGGGTGGTGGTGGAGGTGGTGGTGGTAGTTGGTGTCCTGTCCCAGCATGCATTGCGTTAGGTGATTTGCTGATTGGTGGTGGTAGCGTTGTGATGAAATCCTTCCTCCTCTTCCTTCCATCCATCCATCCTAGTTCCTCGTTAGCTGAAAAGGTGTCAAATGAAGGGTGGAGTTTGGTTTGGAGGCAGCCCAACAGTAACACATTGTGTAGTGATCAGCAAACCGACAGGGCCCGGGCTGCAATGCATTCTCAACTCAAACGGTCTAAATGCCACAACAGTGAAACAAAGCCATTCTGAAAGCAGAAATTACAGCAAGTTTATGTCCCAACAACCATAAAAGGAAAAAAAAAAAAAAAAAAAAAAAGCATAATCATTGGCAACTGGGTACTGAATGAGTGTCAGTATACTACTGTGAGAATTTAACACGGACCGAATTACTACTATTAACTTGCTTTAGCGATTGAAAAATAGCAGATCTACAAGCTCATAGCGCGCCACCAAGTGTCGCGCTACGAGCTTGTAGGTCTGCTATTTTTGAAAATTTGAAGAACGACTGACATAGAAACATAGCTTTTTCAGAAAACTGTCATTTTCAAATAGACATTTTTAGAATGTGATCTCAGGTCAAAATGGGTTAAAGGACCCAACTTTCATTTCCATGGCGAGTTGATTATGCATTGCTCCCTGCCCTGGCAACAGACACACATACATCATGCAGACCTGGACTAAAACACCAACTGAGACGCAACAGTGTATATAGAAGTAAGAAAGGACACATTAATACAGCATTTCACATAATTTTAGACAACAGGAGCTAAATGTTACAAAATGGCTGTTCCTTTATCTGAGCGAGCCAACAGATGACTGTAAATAAATTATAGCTGCATGATCAATCAAAGAATGAGATAATATCTTGTTTAGACGATGCATTACTTTCTTCCCCAACCAAGTTCTGCCATAATCACAGCTCTGGGATGACCCCACACGGTGACGCAGACCTCTTCTATGTCTTTATGGGGGAGGGGGGAGTAATCTATAGAAAATATATGTTTTTGGGTGAACTATCCTTTTAAGCTGTTGACCATGTTTTTGACAATGAAGGTTAATGAGACTGTTGAGTCGACAATAAACTAACCATTATCAATGTGATGCAGGTGAAATCAACACCATAGTTACAGGGCATGGTCACTGCATAAGTTAGTTGGGGAGAAATTACGCCATGGGGAGAAAAGCAGACAATCTAAAGTGTTTCATATGGACAGCTTGTTGGCTTCAACTCAAACTGGAACAGCCTTCGTCACATTTCCGCTTTAACCTTGTGGAGTTTCTCAAATGGATATCACAAACCTCCAAACAAGCCTAGATCTAAAAAAGGTATACAATATGAGGTGTTCTTTACACACACCCTGACGCTACAGTAAACTAAACCCAACAATGGATATGGGGCTACGGCTAGCAGTAAGCTAAGGGCCCAGGTTGTAACTGGTTTCATTAATGACAATTTGGTCGAAGTAGGCTTAATTATAAATACAAATTTGGCATTAAAGTTGGGCATTTGTTCATTAGAGCCCTAAATTCAGAAAGGTCACCACTTCAGGGCAGACTGAGAAACAACCAAACTATGAGGAAACTTGGGTGTTTGGTAAAAGTAAGAGATACAAGAGGACTACACATATTAGAACTACAGAAGAAATACACAAAAGGAAGTGGCCATTTGTGTTATAACGATCTAATGATATGTGATTGGGTGTTCTATTCTTTCTTGCCCGTGTTTCAACAAGTAGGACAGAAACAGCATGCACACTACAAGTCATTGGAAAGGCATAATTATGAATGGCAGGCATAACATTATGTCAGAAGTTCACCCAAGTCAAGACAGTTTTGCCCAAATGTCAAAGAGTGGGCATATTGTGTCAATACAAGGAATGGTCTAACTAGTTAGATAATTTCAACTTGGTTCAAAGTGATGGCCCACTAGTACCTACCAACATCCCTGCACTGTTTTATCAACACCTACGTGACAACCGCATCCATTGAACACCACAACGTAACTGGAGACAATAGACAAGTCTATCATTGTGCGGTTTAACTACGCTTCTGGGAAAGAGAACACATTTTGTAGTATGTCTGAAAAATATAAAGACGTTACAATGTTTTAGATTAATTCTGTGACGTAATTTGAAATGACAGAAAAGTAGGAGTGCCCAATGCTGTATTCTTTTGCCCAGATAATTCAAATTTCACAATGTTTTTTCTTTCTTTTTTTTATATAAACGGGATGCGGTTGTCACCAGTGAGTTTCACGATAAACTGTACCAAGTGCAGAAGACAAGGTAGGGTCAAACCAGGGTCAAACAGTCCAAATCATTTAAGACACTAAGTGAGCTTTAAAACAAATCCACAGTAGCTAGCTAGCATACCCAATTGTTCCCATGTTAATTATTTCTTAATTGCCGACATGAGATCACTGTAAATCTCCTAGCGTAATATTGTTTTAATAATTAATTTACAACTTGCTAAATCCACTTAAAACCCAGTGGAAGTTAAACCCCCATCACTTTCGGTCTCAAGAGAGGATGTGATTTTGACCATGGCGTGACACCAGTTTGTTTGAACAGGGCAGCAGGACAGCCATCCCCCAGCACACATAAACCTACAGCCTACAGGGGAGAGGAGAGCTTTGTAAAGTCATTTCTGGTACAAAAAACAACCCGTGCGTCCCCCTCTATATGAACAGATAAAAACAGTGTTAAAATCATCTGTGAACAGAAACAGCAGTCATTACCATTAGTGTAACCATCGGACACACAACCCCATCCGTCTCCCTCACTCAGTGGAATACTGTATGCACTACCCGACAATGTCTCCCACCCACACACAGAAATGTGCAAAGTGTGACACACCATCATCAGGCCTCACAAGCTTAGTGATTGTCAAATCTTTCTATAATGTACATTTGTACAAAGTGATTAAGTTGAAGCCTGTGTCCATTGGGCGTGTCTTAGATATTTTTGTGAAGTGCAGATTTTGGCCACAGGTCGGTTCAAACACAGTCAGACCCTTTCACTTAACAAAAAAACATTTTATTTTAAACTGGAAAAAGTGTTTTTCCACCACTTATTTTCAGTTGAAAATAAGTTTTTTTTTGTCCTATAAGACTTGCTAAAAAGGGTCATGAGGCGATGAATAAATTAAGCCCAATGTTGCAGAAAACCAGTTTGAATTGTGGTGCTCGTGTCCAATGCTAAAATGAGTTACAACTTAAAATGCTGCATGCTTAAGCTCCAAGTGCTGTTGACAGCAAGCAGCCTTTCCATTTGAAAACAAAAACAGAAGCAAACAGCTTAAGGACAGGTTCCCAGTGGACACAGGGGCTTATGTTTCAGCCAGTAACTTTGCAGCCAAAGCACAGCGAACACAGAACAAAGATCAAATCAGCTAACGTTGTCTGATGAAAAATAGTATGATTTCTACACTGACAGGACAGCCGTTTTTACATTGTTTTACAGTTGCTGTTAATACGGATAAACATATTGAAAACGTGACAACCGTAAAGGAACATTATTTAAATTAATTAAGACCGAGCTACATTACGGTGCCTTTGCATTACACACGTACCAACCAGAACAAACCAAAGGTTTGAACATCTATCTTAATATATATGTTCTGTAAATAGAAACATTTGGTATGCATTTGTGCTAAGGCAGCAAAACAGGCATATGTTGATTTTGGTACTTAAATAACCATTTAGAACATAAACACTGTAGAACAATGTAAAAAAAGTTAAAGACAATCAAAGGATTGACGTTTACAGATCAAACACTGGAAAACCACTGGTTAAAATGACAACCTCAAAACCGGGATTTTGTGTCAACATTCAACAAACTTGAATTTCTCCATAAAGTGTCACACTTGACAACGGGAATATAACATTTACCTTACCAAAAGACCTAATAAGAACCTAGCCCAGAAAAACAACCTTGTGATAACAAAGACCTCGTTTCACAGCATTAACCTCGTCTCAATATCATTCAATGTTACAATTTCACAAACTACTACGTAGCTACTCGACTCAAATAAAGCTACTTTTAACCACTTGATCAAAATAAATCCATAAAGCCATTTGGTTGAAACAAGCCAACAAAAATGACAAACTGCCGTCTTAACCTATGAACCAGTTGGCGCAATAATTCAATTAAGCATGAATCTTTGTCCAACCCAAGTCATTTATTATTTAAAATGGATGAAACTACTTTTTTTTAGATCATGCCTGGCAAAACTGAATCAATACTACTATAATCCATGTCCCATCGTGCCATCTAGGCAAACAGTTGAAGGTATTTTAAATAGCAGTTGGCCTAGGTTTGATCTACAACTCAATTTTAGAAACTCAAATGTATTATTTATTTGATTCTAGCTACTAGTATGTAATAATTTCTAAAATAGAAAAATGATTTTCTCTCAACAATTGCAACATAGAGCTAAATTGTAACTTCCAAATGTCATCGATAAGTCATCACAATGGAACAACCAGACAATGTCAATCAAGAGGCCAGGCAAAATGGAATAAATTACTTTCTACAATTGTGGGATGTGACAAGCTCGTTATCCTACCCAAACTAGTAATGTAACAGTTACATGCATTTATCATTATTTATTCTTAATATTTATAGTAACAACCGATAAGTGTCTTCACAAAAGGAGTGTACATTTCTTTTCAACCCTTATGTTTATTCTAGAATTAACCGCAATAGTATTTGGTTTAACTACAGAAATTACCAATGACCCCATATATACCAACATACAGGTAGAAATATCAACGAGATTAAAAAGAAAGTGGTTTCTTTCAACCTTATCAAACACTCTTGCTAAACTGTATGCCAACATGATCCCTCTACTACAACAGAAGTCAAGTTGAGCAAACATTTCTCAGGCTAATTTACAGGAATGTACCAGAAATACAATGTTTTGTGATTTTTCTTTGAAGTCATGGTCTACAGTGATAAGGACATGGTATATGTATTCATTCATTTACATGTATCACCTGCTCCTGACATATATTGTGTGTTTGACAGATATTTTAGCTATCAAATGAAAAGTTTGGGGAATATATTAAAAAAAAAGAAAAAAAGAAAAGAAAATAGGCTTGCATTTTCTACAACAATTTGAGTTGGTTTTGCAGCCCAAAAATATCCCAAGCATCATTACTACTGAAATCTCTGCTCAGGTTTCTGGATTGAGACATTACGAATCAAAAGTACTGTATTCCGCTTTGAGTATTTCATCATTTTCTAATCCTTACATGTAACAACCTGACAATATTTTCCTTCAAAGGATTCACAATAAGCAAAACACTGCATCTGCACTCAATACTGTATAGTTACTATCGAGTAGATCATTATGATGACACTGTAAACACATTGCGCATTCAAGATTGTTTTGTCCACTAGCCAGTGTCTGGTAAATCTGAAAAATACAAGCCACTTCTGATGTTGGACCGATCCACACATCAGAACAGCAGAGCACCTCCAAATGATGGTTGGTTACAGGCACAGTAGGCAGACGTAATCAGTGCAGTACAGATCTACTTGGATTAGGCTGGTGGTCGTCAGTGGGAGGCCCAATTAGCCCTTTGCTAAATACCACCCCAAAAAAGCGATTGTCCAAGGCCAATCCAAATAGTTTAGCAACTGTTGCTATACAGGTCAAGCTTTTGCCACCTCATAGCTGTCAATGTTATGTTGCATGGCTGTGTTGTTGAACATACACACGGCTTAACGTCGAGAAAGTTACATGACTGACCCACCCAGATAATGGCAGTAATACTAATGACCAGTCTTACGGCGCAACACGAAAACTCCTGTCGGGTGGTCGTTAAAAGTTGATTTCTCACTGTCATTTTCTCGCATTTCTAGTTTATTTAAATGTAATGCAAATTTGTCCAGTGCATAGCCTACTGCAAGCCTGGTTGATTTAGAAGACATTTTGATGCTCTTGCTACTGAAATGATGGATTATTTATATGGATTTAACAGGCATCTCTACGGGGGAGAAGGACAGCTTGGCCCGTCTCCTCACTGCCAACATGCCTATTGGACAAGGACGGGTTGGGGAGGGACTTGCGAAAGGGCCAATTCTATTCGGAAAACACGAGAAATGGAGATGGCAGGTGGGTTTCAGAAGTACCAGGTGGATTTCAGAAGTACCAGGTATCATTTCAGAAGTACCAGGTATCATGCCGAGTGGACAAAAAAAATGGTACACTGCTTTTGCCTCTTTCACTGGTTTATATATTACAACTGAGCTGAATAATTACGACTACATTACAGACACACCATGACAAGTCCCTGGGGTTCACAGCAACAATGGTAACGTACATGAAGAGTAGGGACTTTTATTGTTATTCTTTTCTATGACAGATAACCAGAATAGTTTTGTTTTTTTTTGGACCAGGAGGTGATCCACAACTTTAACACACTTACCTTAAACTTACCTGGAAATACAGAGCTCGAGCAACTCAAGTCCAGTCCGTCATGTCTTTACTTTAGTATAAATACTGATGCCATCCTACGACCTACACTGCTGCTTTTACAATGTGTACACGTTAATAATAATAATAATAATAATAATATATTATTATTATTATCCTACACTGCTGCTTTTACAATGTGTACACGTTAATAATAATAATAATAATAAATTATTATTATTATCCTCCTACACTGCTGCTTTTACAATGTGTACACGGTAATAATAATAATAATATATTATTATTATTATCCTACACTACTGCTTTTACAATGTGTACACGTTAATAATAATAATAATAATATATTATTATTATTATCCTACACTACTGCTTTTACAATGTGTACACGTTAATAATAATAATAATATATTATTATTATTATTATCCTACACTGCTGCTTTTACAATGTGTACACGTTAATAATAATAATAATATATTATTATTATTATTATCCTACACTGCTGCTTTTACAATGTGTACACGGTACATTTAGAAATGTACACTGCTGCTTTTACAATGTGTACACGGTACATTTAGAAATGTTATTACAAGCCATTAAGCCTTCAATTGATGGAGCTTTTTTTTGGGTCACATTCCTAAGCCAGTAATTTGATAACCGGCAGCCGGAAACTGCTCGTTTCCTATCCTATCCTAAGAAAACAACTGACAGATTACAACTTGTCCAAAATGCAGCAGCCAGAGTTTTAACTAGAACTAAGATGAGAGAACATATTACTCCAGTTTTGGCATCACTGCACTGGCTTCCGGTTGTTTTTAGGATTGATTTTAAAATTATTTTACTTGTCTATAAAGCTCTCAATGGTCTCGCACCTTCCTACCTACATGACTGCCTGCCTAAATATGTCCCAAACCGCCCCCTAAGGTCTTCCACCGCCGGCCTGCTCGCTTTGCCCAAAAATAATAATACGGGGAAGCAGCTTTTTGCTTCTACGGGCCATCGGCATGGAACAAGCTCCCACTGTACCTTCGTCAGGCAGCCTCTGTAGACATTTTTAAAGCTCAGCTCAAGACCCACTTCTACAACATTGCCTTTAATTGATCTTGTATTTTAAATTTTTCATGTCCTCACTGTACTGCATTACTGCTTGTTTTTTAATGTCGTTGCCTTGCTTTTCTTTTATTCTCCATTGTTCTGTAAAGCACTTTGAGCTGCATTTCATGTCATGAAAGGTGCTATACAAATAAAGTTTTATTATTATCCTACCAGGACCTCTAGTACTGCTGGTTTTATCTCCTACCAGGACCTCTAGTGCTGCTGGTTTTATGTCCTACCAGGACCTCTAGTACTGCTGGTTTTATGTCCTACCAGGACCTCTAGTGCTGCTGGTTTTATATCCTACCAGGACCTCTAGTACTGCTGGTTTTATGTCCTACCAGGACCTCTAGTACTGCTGGTTTTATGTCCTACCAGGACCTCTAGTACTGCTGGTTTTATCTCCTACCAGGACCTCTAGTGCTGCTGGTTTTATGTCCTACCAGGACCTCTAGTACTGCTGGTTTTATATCCTACCAGGACCTCTAGTACTGCAGGTTTTATGTCCTACCAGGACCTCTAATACTGCAGGTTTTATGTCCTACCAGGACCTCTAGTACTGCTGGTTTTATCTCCTACCAGGACCTCTAGTACTGCTGGTTTTATGTCCTACCAGGACCTCTAATACTGCAGGTTTTATGTCCTACCAGGACCTCTAGTACTGCTGGTTTTATATACTACCAGGAACTCTAGTACTGCTGGTTTTATGTCCTACCAGGACCTCTAGTACTGCTGGTTTTATGTCCTACCAGGACCTCTAGTACTGCTTTCAGCTCAGGAGGTGAGGAGGACGAGGAGAGAAGGTGAGGAAGCAAAAGGAGGACTTTCTGAGACTCAAGACTTTGGTCTCTCCGCTCATCTGGAAGTTTAGCCTAGTTTGGTCCTGGAATGGCCCAGACTGGCTCAAACCAGATCTGAGGGATAAAAGCGGTCAAGAACAAGTAACAAGTTCAGAGGAACAACAAAGAAAGAGTGAGAAATAAAGAGGGAAAAACTAAAAGGCATTTCATACACACCTCCCCCTGTTCCGCTCTCTAGCGGTGCCGATACTCCCGCTCCCTTTCCCTCTCCCTGTCTCGGTCGCGGTCTCTCTCGCGGTGACGCTCGCGGTCACGGCTGCGTTCGCGGTAGTAGTCCTCGCGGTGGTCACGAGGACTACGAGACTTGTGGCGCCGGCTCTTTTCCCGGGAGCGACTGTGGTCGCGCTCCCTGGAACGCTCCCGTCTGCTGAAAGGGGCGAAAGAGAAAGATGGGGTTCAGGAAAAGGATGCCCTTAAAAATATATATATGTATCCTCGTTAAAATCTTATCCTACATTCCACACAATTGGCTGCATCCATTTGACTTTATTTTACGGCTTGGATCATCAGGAGTCTACGCATATCACAATTATTACATAATAGTCTAATCGCAATTATTTGAGACAATCGTCAAAATTGTTTCATTTCAAATATTTTCCAAAAATAGCAGATCTACCACCTCGACACGACAGTGAGCTTGTAGATTGGCCATTTCTGCCATTTAAAATGTTTAGAAAATATTAAATTAGGCCCATTTAATTCATTCATCATATGTGATGTGTTCATTCTTTGCTTATTTCCATATAGGACATGTATTTCTGAGTTCCAACGACAAACAATTAAAGCAGTCAATCGCAATTATTTGTATGATCGTCGGTTAAAATGTCATAATCACGACAGGGCCTCGATTCTACTTTTTGAAACATTTAACCTTTAAACGGAGACCATGACAGAAACACGGCAGCATACGCACTGAACCCACGTAGTCATGTTCAAACGGTGAATAGTAATACCTGGTGGCGGAGCCGTAGCTCTTGGATTCGATGCCGTGCAAACAGTCCTGCAGTGAGCTGATCAGGACTTTGCAGCGGTCATCGGCAGACACTTTAGACTGCTTTATCAGACTGATGGCCGTCACTAGAGTTTCTATGGCACTGCCATAGTCCGCTATACACACAGGGAGAGAGGGGGGGAGGAGGAGGAGGAGGGGGGTTGTTACATGTTTGTACACAGTTTGGGGAATGCTGCTTAATTGAGAAACGTGTGCGTGTGTACCTGTGCCGTTTGTGTGTATACCTGCGCTCGCATCAGAGACGGCTCTGGATATAGCGCTGGAAGAGATAGCTCTGTTCCTGTTCATGATCTCCTCGAACTCTGCTTCGCTGAGAGGAGTACGGGAGGGCTCCATTTCCCTACACACACACACACACACAGAGACACACACACACACACACACACAGAGACAGACACACACACACACACACACACAGTTTAACCAATTTAGGCCTGACCTCAAAATAAAATGAAATAAATCACACCCGTGTGAACCGAGTGGTGCAATTCACCCCCCCCCCACTCACCACTCAAATTCTTCTAAATCCTCCAGTTTTCTGAAATAAATATTTTCACGATTTTTCAAAAATAGCAGACCTACAAGCTCATAACTCATAGGGTGCCACCGAGTGGCAAGCTACGAGCTTGTAGATCTGCTTAACATCTCCAGTCAGCTAAACAGTGGCGTATCCAGGAATTACGTTTTGGGCAGACAAGATGTGTTAATTTGTCGTCTCCCCGCACACAATCGTAGCACTAAAAGGTTTTCAAAGAGATATACCTGCCAGACGAATTAGGATACAAAAGGCTGAAAGGCATGCATTTAAATTCCAATGGGTGATTGAGGGTCGCGCTCTATCGCAACGGCCAATCAGCTGTCCACTAATAGCTCTCAGGTCTTATTTTTGTACTTTGTAACTTTCTTTTATGGATTTGGACAGGCGGACGCCTGCCCTCGCCTCTGCGGCTAAACCTTTCCAGTCCAACAGTCTGTACTGCAGTAGAGGCATCGTCACCTCTGACCAGGGCCCGGTCCATACTCTAAACAGCTAAACAACATGTACTGCAGTAGAGCCATCCTCACCTCAAACCAGGGCCCGGTCCATACTCTCCTCTCTAACATAACATAACATAACATCCTCACCTCAAACCAGGGCCCGGTCCATACTCTCCTCTCTAACATAACATAACATAACATCCTCACCTCTGACCAGGGCCCGGTCCATACTCTCCTCTCTAACATAACATAACATAACATCCTCACCTCAAACCAGGGCCCGGTCCATACTCTCCTCTCTAACATAACATAACATAACATCCTCACCTCTGCCCAGGGCCCGGTCCATACTCTCCTCTCTAACATAACATAACATAACATCCTCACCTCTGACCAGGGCCCGGTCCATACTCTCCTCTCTAACATAACATAACATAACATCCTCACCTCTGACCAGGGCCCGGTCCATACTCTCCTCTCTAACATAACATAACATCCTCACCTCTGACCAGGGCCCGGTCCATACTCTCCTCTCTAACATAACATAACATAACATAACATAACATCCTCACCTCTGCCCAGGGCCCGGTCCATACTCTCCTCTCTAACATAACATAACATAACATCCTCACCTCTGACCAGGGCCCGGTCCATACTCTCCTCTCTAACATAACATAACATAACATCCTCACCTCTGACCAGGGCCCGGTCCATACTCTCCTCTCTAACATAACATAACATAACATCCTCACCTCTGACCGGGGCCTGGTCCATACTCTCCTCTCTAACATAACATAACATAACATAACATAACATAACATCCTCACCTCTGACCAGGGCCCGGTCCATACTCTCCTCTCTAACATAACATAACATAACATCCTCACCTCTGACCGGGGCCTGGTCCATACTCTCCTCTCTAACATAACATAACATAACATCCTCACCTCTGGCCAGGGCCCGGTCCATACTCTCCTCTCTAACATAACATAACATAACATCCTCACCTCTGACCGGGGCCTGGTCCATACTCTCCTCTCTAACATAACATAACATAACATCCTCACCTCTGGCCAGGGCCCGGTCCATACTCTCCTCTCTAACATAACATAACATAACATAACATCCTCACCTCTGGCCAGGGCCCGGTCCATACTCTCCTCTCTAACATAACATAACATCCTCACCTCTGGCCAGGGCCCGGTCCATACTCTCCTCTCTAACATAACATAACATAACATCCTCACCTCTGACCAGGGCCCGGTCCATACTCTCCTCTCTAACATAACATAACATAACATCCTCACCTCTGACCAGGGCCCGGTCCATACTCTCCTCTCTAACATAACATAACATAACATCCTCACCTCTGACCAGGGCCCGGTCCATACTCTCCTCTCTAACATAACATAACATAACATCCTCACCTCTGACCGGGGCCTGGTCCATACTCTCCTCTCTAACATAACATAACATAACATAACATCCTCACCTCTGACCAGGGCCCGGTCCATACTCTCCTCTCTAACATAACATAACATAACATCCTCACCTCTGACCGGGGCCTGGTCCATACTCTCCTCTCTAACATAACATAACATAACATAACATCCTCACCTCTGACCAGGACCCGGTCCATACTCTCCTCTCTAACATAACATAACATAACATCCTCACCTCTGACCGGGGCCTGGTCCATACTCTCCTCTCTAACATAACATAACATAACATAACATAACATAACATAACATCCTCACCTCTGACCAGGGCCCGGTCCATACTCTCCTCTCTAACATAACATAACATAACATAACATAACATAACATCCTCACCTCTGACCAGGGCCCGGTCCATACTCTCCTCTCTAACATAACATAACATAACATCCTCACCTCTGACCAGGGCCCGGTCCATACTCTCCTCTCTAACATAACATAACATAACATCCTCACCTCTGACCAGGGCCCGGTCCATACTCTCCTCTCTAACATAACATAACATAACATCCTCACCTCAAACCAGGGCCCGGTCCATACTCTCCTCTCTAACATAACATAACATAACATCCTCACCTCTGGCCAGGGCCCGGTCCATACTCTCCTCTCTAACATAACATAACATAACATCCTCACCTCAAACCAGGGCCCGGTCCATACTCTCCTCTCTAACATAACATAACATCCTCACCTCTGGCCAGGGCCCGGTCCATACTCTCCTCTCTAACATAACATAACATAACATCCTCACCTCTGACCAGGGCCCGGTCCATACTCTCCTCTCTAACATAACATAACATAACATAACATCCTCACCTCTGACCAGGGCCCGGTCCATACTCTCCTCTCTCATAGGGCGGAGGTCTTCCGTAGGGGTCGTTGGGACCGCCGGGCGGGCCTCGCCCATCGTTGGGCGGCATGGCGTTGTTGCCAGGAGGGGGGAAGAAGGCGGGGTTAACGTGTGGGGCAGGGGGCGGGCCTCCAGGCGGGGGCCCGGGCATGTGTGGGGGTGGGGCCAAAGGACCCATAGGGGGGCCGGGGGGTCCGGGGGGTCGCAGAGGGAAGGGGCCGGGGGGAGGAGGAACCTGTTGGGGGGGAGGGGGGCCCGGGGGGGGTCCGTAGCCAGGGGGAGGGGGACCGGGGGGGAGTGGGCCCATGGGGGGGCCCTGGAACTGACCCGGGAACATCACGGGGGGAGGGGGACGGTCGCCACGGTTGGGGGGGCCAGACATGGGAGGAGGGCATCCCTGGCCGGGGGGAGGGGGGCCCGGGGGACCCGGAGGCCCCGGGGGGCCGAGGGGAGGACGAGGGGGTCCCTGCATCCCACCTGGGAGGACAGAGAGATGGAGAGACAATTAACATACAGGAAGAATGACATCATATTAGTGCCCCATTACTCCCATTATTATTATCTCTTTGAGAGGACGAAGTGAAGGATTCAACTTTAAAGTGAGTTTGACTTTATATACACAGGAAGGATGTCGCATTACTTTCAGTATAAAAACAAACACATTATTAATGTCCTACAGGAGATCAAATCTACACCACTGAGAAGTTCCAAATACGAGACTAAACTAAGAACACTGTACAGATGTGACGAAGAGGAGCAGCAAGGAAGATGTGCAGGTGAATGATTAGGCCGTTTGTGTTCTCACATACTGTACATAACACTGGTTATCTCTGGTTATCTCTCATACTGTACATAACACTGGTTATCTCTCATACTGTACATAACACTGGTTATCTCTCATACTGTACATAACACTGGTTATCTCTCATACTGTACATAACACTGGTTCTCTCTCACACACATTCCAGGGTGTGAATATATTTGTGCCGTCGTTAAATAGGTGTGCATCTCTATTTTAGATAAAAGTAATAGATACTGGTTCAACAATCTAAACTGGTTGTTTTCTTTCATCAGGATTATTGTACACTATAATCTCAGATTTATGGGGATCCTTGAAATTTAGTGAGTGACCATTGCGGATGATGTCAGTGGGTCCTTTGGGTGAATTTATAATCTGAAATGGCCTCAAAACAGAAACGAGGCTGAAAAGAGCAGAGGGATAAACTCCAGGATGGGTCATTGATTTGGTGCACGTTTATGTTGAGACACGGCCACGTTCAAATGCCTGTTAACCACTTTCAACCTGGCATCCCTGTTTTGGCATTATGCAATTAGGGAAAGTTTTGTTTTATTGTTCAAAAATAGCACAAAAGAAATAAGCCAATCTTGCATGCTCACGTGTTGCACACAATCATACTTTGTTTGAAGTATAACCCATTCTGACCGGGCACCCATTTTGGTGTTGGCATCATGTTATGCTTTAGCTATTGAAAAATAGCAGATCTACAAGCTCATATCGCGCCACCGAGTGGCGCGATACGAGCTTGTAGGTCTGCTATTTTTTTTTAAATCGAAGAACGACTGACATTTTTAGAATCTGATCTCAGGTCAGAATGGGTTAATCAGACCAGTGTGTGTCCAGTGGAAACCTCGTATGAATCTGATCTCAGGTCAGAATGGGATAAAATAAGGCTGAAGTAGTGGAAGGTGGGAACATTTGATCACTGGTTATGTTCAGGCATGCATTTGGTGTGGCCACAGTCAGATAAAAGCTAAATGTATACTCCATTGCACAGCGATAATTTACAAGCCATCATCATCACATATCGCAGTGTTGGCTACATATCATAAATTAAGGCTCATGGACGTAGGGCATTCAAACCATGCAATAACAGCATGACATACTGCAGATCTGTACACCAAAGATCCAACCATTCCAGAGTTTACCAGGGTAGAAGTCAGATGTGGGAAGGAATTGGGGTTAGAACAACACTTTTTCTTCCAACAGATTGTGACATGGAACAGCTTCTAACTCTTTTACTTTCGTTTGTTTTCCACTAAACTACGCAGGGAGTCTGCTTAACTCTCTCTCCCAAACAGAAACACAGCTGTGGTCAACAGCAGCATAACAGTACAAAGCTTAGTTTGTGGTTATAAATGGAGCCTAGTGTGAACATCGGTCATACAACAGCAATCAGGATGGTTCACTGTGTTCAAAGAAACATAAGAGAACTTAAATGTGGTATTTGCCAAATCGCTGAAATGTGTTGAATCCCATCGTTGCAAGGAGAGGACTTGTGACAGTGAAATGGCTGGCGTTAACACTTCCAATGAATAACTACTACACTCTCAAATTCACTGGAAATGATCCGCCAAACTTGGAAACTATTTAACCCATTTTGGGCGGGAACCCCTTGTGGTACCACGGTCAACGGAGTGTCTAGGGTTTATACGTTGTTAAATGCTGTTCCAATGACACAACTCTTTTCTACAAACAGCTGGGAGGGGGTGAGCTAAATCGGTCAAGAATGGACCAAAGTTAAGGAATCAAAATCAAATCGAGGCGTTTCACCTCTCGGTCGCCAGTTTGGATCCCTGCCCCCCTGGCCCGGTGGGAAGGGATTGAACCCCATGTCCATGGGCCCTTCAGGGTGTCTAAGCCCAGGGTCTCTCATCCCCTGACCTAATGGGAGGGGGAGGGAACAGGAGAAAACACACCAATCATAAGCCTTCCACTCAACAAAAAAAAAACATCTTCCCACCACCAGTCTTAAAATCGACAAAACTGTATGACCTATCGCAGCATAGGGCAATAGTTCCTAAATTGTCAGGCCGTGACCCACCCCAAAATAATTATCATATTTGAACTGGGGACTCCCCCAAAAATAATCATATTTGAACTGGGGACTCCCCCAAAATAATTATCATATTTGAACTGGGGACTCCCCCAAAAATAATCATATTTGAACTGGGGACTCCCCCAAAATAATTATCATATTTGAACTGGGGACTCCCCCAAAAATAATCATATTTGAACTGGGGACTCCCCCAAAATAATCATATTTGAACCCCCACCCTGACAAGCACTTTAGAATTGTAGGCAATACAATTAGTTGCGCCAATCTACAAGCTACAACACCTCTTGTAAAGTTTGTAGATCGGCTATTTTCCACAATGCTTACCTCTTTTCTTACGCAATATTTGTCAATTTGGCTTTAGAAACTTTAGCGATGTGCAGATACCCGGTACATTGGTTTGTTTACCGTTTAATGTTGCACATTAAGCTAATCATTTCACCTGGGGACCCCCGAGTACAACCCCCAGTTTGGGAACAAAAGGGCACCAGCCAATAAGCAAAGGCAGAAAAAGGTGGGAATAGAGAAATTAATGATTATTAAGGAAAACATGATCAAAGAGAGGAAATGAGTAGAAGGCAAGATGGCGGGTCTGTTTACATCCTGGTCCTGGACAAGAAAGCTCTTAGAAGGAAGTGAAGTGGTCACGTGACTGGGCTGCGCCATGACACTTTCATGGACACTTTCATGGGAGCCAAACTACACCCGGAAGTTTGGCAGAATGCATTGGAGTCAATGAGAGCTCAGTGACCAGCTCATGAACAAACATTATTTATGAATGGCTGAGACCTTTTGTAAAGTGATGCTTCTGGAAAATAAAATAATATATATAACACGTTATTTTAGGCTGTCTTATTTTTTGATGTGCATACTACTTAATGTGATTTATTTTTTCAAAGAGCAGAGAGCAGCCCAGGCAGAAAACTTACTATGTGCTCTTCTATAAATACCTCAATAAAAATAAATAGTTATTAAGTCGAAAAACAACCACTCAGAAAAAACGTGTGATATCACTTATGTCTTCTTTCATATTCCTGAACCAATTATATGACAAAGCTTGCAAACGTTCATGTATAATGTTTGTTATGAGCTGGTCCAGCCGGCTCCATTCACTGCCATGTATTCATTGCACTACTGGTGTGAGTTTGGCTCCCATGGAAGTGTCCATAAAAGTGTCATGGCGCAGCCCAGTCACGTGACCACTTCACTTCCTTCTAAGAGCTTCCTTGGTCCTGGAGGGGTCTGTTTACATCCTGGTCGTGGAGAGCAGGACTACTTTTCTATTCTACCAGCTAGTTGACAGGCCACCATTTAGACGTGGCGTAACCTATACGGATGAGACCTCAGACCTCTGTCTCATATAGCAACACCTTTTTTTCCCCTTTTTTTAAGGTTTTCAGAAAACCTTAGGTCAGGTTTTAGGAGGCGTTTTTAGAATCAGCCTCGGGTCTAAATGGGTTAAACTATTCTACCAGCTAGTTAAATGGTTCTACACTATTCTACCAGCTAGTTAAATGGTTCTACACTATTCTACCAGCTAGTTAAATGGTTCTACACTATTCTACCAGCTAGTTAAATGGTTCTACACTATTCTACCAGCTAGTTAAATGGTTCTACACTATTCTACCAGCTAGTTAAATGGTTCTACACTATTCTACCAGCTAGTTAAATGGTTCTACACTATTCTACCAGCTAGTTAAATGGTTCTACACTATTCTATCAGCTAGTTAAATACAAGCTAGTCAACTGGTTCTACACCATTATTAGTATCTAAGTTAACCCCTTACGTAACTACGTAACTGTATTGACTGGTCCTAAGATATATTCTAGGAAACAGTTAAGACGGTCATATAAACAATTATACCAGCCGGTTATGTACTTCTAAACTATTCTACCAGCTAGTTAACCAACTGGTATTAAACTCAATAATATTAGCTTTTCCACCTGGGGGGTTCCTGAGCGTACAGTAGCAGCACTCCAACTCCCCCAGTACCCCAATTAACCCATTCTGACCGGGCACCCATTTTGGTGCATCATGTTATGCTTTAGCCATTTAAAAATAGCAGATCTACAAGCTCATATCGCGCCACCGAGTGGCGCGATACGAGCTTGTAGGTCTGCTATTTTTGAAAAATCGAAGAGCGACTGACATTTTTAGAATCTGATCTCAGGCCAGAATGGGTTCATCAGACCAGTGTGTGTCCGGCGGAAACCTCGTATGAATCTGATCTCAGGTCAGAATGGGTTAAGAATCAGCGGCGGAGGTGTACGGTACCGAGGCGGTTTGTAGCTTTAAATAAACTCAATTATTCACCCATGAAGCCTTGACTTGTTGGGAGTTTTATTTTGTTCTTCTTTGCCTTCTATCAGGGTGAATGAAGAATCCAAAATTGATGAAAATAGGGGTCCAAGATTAACAGCAGCAAAACGATATGAAAATTCAGTTTATAAACTAACAACTCTCACGGTGTCCAGTAGTACGATGCAGTGGTTTTATTACGTAGTGAGACACCGATACAGGACACAGATGAGTTGTGATGGAAGTTTATAAAACTGTATTTCGATACAGGCTTGCTATGTTATGTTTTTGGGATTCTTCATTCACTGTGAAGATATCCTTCACAGTGAATGAACAATCAAATACAAAAACGATCCATCAATTCCAGGGTTCACATGGTGAGTAATAAAATCAGTATGGCTGTGTGACGTACTGTACTTATTTAAGACTATTTTATAGAAGGTGGCTGGACAGCTCAGCCAGAAACAAAGCTTGTGAAGCATGCCAAGTCAGTGTTGGTGCTGTAAGCAATATGACTTTTAATCGTAATAGACCAAAACTTATAAACTCCATATTAGATCTATTATTTTATACTTTCATTATACCAACAGTGAAATTAAGAGAGGCAGACTGCAAGATTTAGGCCTGTTTTATACTCGGGTGTGTGTGCTCTGATTCACCGAAGATAGCCAATCTACAAGCTCAAAAAGCATTACTCTGCAATGCTTTGTGAGTTTGTAGATTGGCTATTTTCAGTGCGCAACACCGACATACAAATAAGTATAAATCAGGCTTTAAAGACAGGTTTAGTAAGCAAGACAGAGGAAGAAGACATACCACAGCCATGCTGGGGTAGACAGAGCAAGCACAAAAGACACATACAAGCCTTTGTTCCATGCACTGAGAGTTGTAGCATGAAGTCAACAGGTGTGAACACCAAATATGTAAAAATACGTTTCGTGGTTGTCGCCAGGGAATTTTGTAGAGGCGTCTACAGTCAAAAGGTGGATCGTCGCACAATCCTGCATCGATGCAGTGGCGCGACATAATGGATAATTTACAGTCTGTTCAAATCTATTGTGGAATTTCCAGTTACTTAGATCAACAAGTCAAAGTCAATCCTGAATTAAGACGCACACCTCTAGTGTTGCCAGGCGACAATCAAGCTTTATCGATCAAACTTTATAACATAATAGCACATTTCATATAGCAGGTGCGACCCAATGCGCTTCACAGAACCAAAAAGTCATAGCTGTCAGAGTACGTGTAGTGAATATAGTTTAATTTAATTTAATAGTTCAACACTGTAATTGAAACTAAACTGCTGTATTTTTCATTGTCATCACAGGACTCTTTCAGAACCTGACTGTGTGCAGAGGGAAGTGTTTGACACCTCTTTTATGTAACATTTTAAGTTTCAGCAAACAACTTTAGAACACATTAGTTCCGTATATGCTGCATTGTCAGAATTCTTAATAAAGAACGTCTTTCTTGTACGTGTGGTGTGCGGGCTCCATCCCATATCTGACAAGGTCATGCGAGAACATTTTGCGTTGCATTTTCCAGTAGACCTCGTTATGGCTTGGTTAGCTTTTAGCTCGCTAGGTGTGAAATTATAACTCAAGTGGAAATGAGTGCCGGACACAGTAGGGTACTAAAAAGTAATGATGTCAATATTTTAATATTCAAAATAATAGAGCTATATTTATCCAGTTCGAATTTCATTGCTTTAACACTCTTTTTTTCTCCCCAACTCGGTATTAAATATTCCGTTTATTCTTCTCTACTGACTAATCATTTATTTTAACCCATTTTGGGTGGGAACCCTGTTTGGTGTTGTAAGCATTATGTTATGCTTTAGTCATTTTTTTTAAATCGTGAAAATGTAGTGCAAATCTTTGAATATATATTCTTTCAGATCGAACGTTTTTAACTCAAATCTTTGCTTCTGGAGTGTCCCTTGAACAACATATTTTCCGAAGGGGGTCGGCGGCCAATTACATATATTTTTTGGGAGTAACGACTGACATAGAAACATAGGGTTTTAACCCTGTGAGAACCACTGACACAGAAACATAGGGTTTAACCCTGTGAGAACGACTGACATAGAAACATAGGGTTTAACCCTGTGAGAACCACTGACATAGAAACATAGGGTTTAACCCTGTGAGAACCACTGACATAGAAACATAGGGTTTAACCCTGTGAGAACGACTGACATAGAAACATAGGGTTTAACCCTGTGAGAACCACTGACATAGAAACATAGGGTTTAACCCTGTGAGAACGACTGACATAGAAACATAGGGTTTAACCCTGTGAGAACGACTGACATAGAAACATAGGGTTTAACCCTGTGAGAACCACTGACATAGAAACATAGGGTTTAACCCTGTGAGAACCACTGACATAGAAACATAGGGTTTAACCCTGTGAGAACCACTGACATAGAAACATAGGGTTTAACCCTGTGAGAACGACTGACATAGAAACATGGTGTTTTTCAGAAAACTGTCAGGATCTGTAGGTCCTCAGGTCTAAACGGGTCAATACTAACCAGGGAAGTGTGGAGGGGGCCCTCCAGGGCCGATGGGTCCAGGGAAACGATCCCCTCCGGGCCCCGGCGGTCCGGGGAACCTTCCTCTGCCCCGGCCTCCCATGGGGAACCCACCGCGACCACCAGGGCCGATACCAGGAGGTCCGGCTTTACCCTCACCTGACATTTGGCCTCCTTGGGTACCTGGCCCCAACAGGGAACACATGTCAGAGAACCAGCTTGGGACAGTTATTAGTAAAAACATTATGTTATTATTATACAAGTTACCTTACATGCTCTTTATCGCATTTGTATGTTGAATGCCGTGTGTTCCAGTATAGATGAAATATGGGGCGTGTTTGCGTGTTGCGCGCATCTCAGCATGAAGGGCCTTGCAAACGAGGAGCGATAAAACGCGCCTATAGTTATTTTTCAATGAGACCTGCGTTTTTGCTCAGAGAAGTCGCGGTGCGACAACGTCACAACGCAAGCGTATTTACGTGAGCGCGGTCCCATGAATTTGTTGCACGCGTGCTCGTTTCGTGCACACGCCCACGCGACTCACCAGACCTGGATTCAGGTTTTGCTTTTATTATTACGCTTGCGTTGTTGTTGCGCCCCTCTTCAACAGACCTGGAGAAGACCTGTGTTGATCCAGACCCTCTTCAACAGACCTGGAGAACACCTGTGTTGATCCAGGCAACAACAACACCTGCGGTCCTCGCTTCACGTTTGCAAGGCCCTTGAGTGGGTATCAGTATGTTTGAGTGTGTGTTTGGCACCTTCTCTTACGTGACTGCATTTCAAACTGGCTTAGTGACTGCTTATTGCAGGGCGTGACAATAGGGTTCTGTCCGTGTAACTCTCTCTTCGACAGCAGCTCCAGCAACTTCCGGGACGATCCCTCCGATCCCACGCACACCAACGCAAAGCTGGACCGAGGTAGGAAACATCACACGGTAAACACAAACACACACTGAACGGAGACGAGACACTTTGAATGGGTTACGGTCTATGCCATTGGTTAGTTAATATGTGTAATGGGTTACGGTCTATGCCATTGGTTAGTTAATGGGTTAAGGTCTATGCCATTGGTTAGTTAATATGTGTAATGGGTTACGGTCTATGCCATTGGTTAGTTAATGGGTTAAGGTCTATGCCATTGGTTAGTTAATATGTGTAATGGGTTACGGTCTATGCCATTGGTTAGTTAATATGTGTAATGGGTTAAGGTCTATGCCATTGGTTAGTTAATATGTGTAATGGGTTAAGGTCTATGCCATTGGTTAGTTAATATGTGTAATGGGTTAAGGTCTATGCCATTGGTTAGTTAATATGTGTAATGGGTTAAGGTCTATGCCATTGGTTAGTTAATATGTGTAATGGGTTAAGGTCTATGCCATTGGTTAGTTAATATGTGTAATGGGTTAAGGTCTATGCCATTGGTTAGTTAATATGTGTAATGGGTTACGGTCTATGCCATTGGTTAGTTAATATGTGTAATGGGTTACGGTCTATGCCATTGGTTAGTTAATATGTGTAATGAGTTAAGGTCTATGCCATTGGTTAGTTAATATGTGTAATGGGTTACGGTCTATGCCATTGGTTAGTTAATATGTGTAATGGGTTAAGGTCTATGCCATTGGTTAGTTAATATGAGACACTTTGAATGGGTTACGGTCTATGCCATTGGTTAGTTAATATGTGTAATGGGTTACGGTCTATGCCATTGGTTAGTTAATGGGTTAAGGTCTATGCCATTGGTTAGTTAATATGTGTAATGGGTTACGGTCTATGCCATTGGTTAGTTAATGGGTTAAGGTCTATGCCATTGGTTAGTTAATATGTGTAATGGGTTAAGGTCTATGCCATTGGTTAGTTAATATGAGACACTTTGAATGGGTTACGGTCTATGCCATTGGTTAGTTAATATGAGACACTTTGAATGGGTTACGGTCTATGCCATTGGTTAGTTAATGGGTTAAGGTCTATGCCATTGGTTAGTTAATGGGTTAAGGTCTATGCCATTGGTTAGTTAATATGTGTAATGGGTTACGGTCTATGCCATTGGTTAGTTAATATGTGTAATGGGTTAAGGTCTATGCCATTGGTTAGTTAATGGGTTAAGGTCTATGCCATTGGTTAGTTAATATGTGTAATGGGTTAAGGTCTATGCCATTGGTTAGTTAATATGTGTAATGGGTTAAGGTCTATGCCATTGGTTAGTTAATATGTGTAATGAGTTAAGGTCTATGCCATTGGTTAGTTAATATGTGTAATGGGTTACGGTCTATGCCATTGGTTAGTTAATATGTGTAATGGGTTAAGGTCTATGCCATTGGTTAGTTAATATGTGTACTTAACATCTAGTATCACGTCGTCACAAGATAAAGGCTCACCCTTTGGACTGTCCATTGGCTCGGTTCTCAAAGAACTTGATCTCAAGAACATCTGTGATCCCTATCGACCGGATGGCCTCTGTCAGGTCCTCGTCTGTGGTCCACTGAAAGTAACAACATTGTCAGTAGATAACTAGTCTTCAGTTCTAAACTACCATCAGGTTACAACATTCTGTCAGTAGAGAACTAGTCTTCAGTTCTAAACTACCGTCAGGTTACAACATTCTGTCAGTAGATAACTAGTCTTCAGTTCTAATCTACCATCAGGTTAATACATTCTGTCAGTAGATAACTAGTCTTCAGTTCTAAACTACCGTCAGGTTAATACATTCTGTCAGTAGAGAACTAGTCTTCAGTTCTAAACTACCATCAGGTTACTACATTCTGTCAGTAGATAACTAGTCTTCAGTTCTAAACTACCGTCAGGTTACAACATTCTGTCAGTAGATAACTAGTCTTCAGTTCTAAACTACCGTCAGGTTACAACATTCTGTCAGTAGATAACTAGTCTTCAGTTCTAATCCACCATCAGGTTACTACATTCTGTCAGTAGATAACTAGTCTTCAGTTCTAATCTACCATCAGGTTACTACATTCTGTCAGTAGATAACTAGTCTTCAGTTCTAAACTACCATCAGGTTACTACATTCTGTCAGTAGATAACTAGTCTTCAGTTCTAAACTACCATCAGGTTACTACATTCTGTCAGTAGATAACTAGTCTTCAGTTCTAATCTACCATCAGGTTACTACATTCTGTCAGTAGATAACTAGTCTTCAGTTCTAATCCACCATCAGGTTACTACATTCTGTCAGTAGATAACTAGTCTTCAGTTCTAAACTACTGTCAGGTTACTACATTCTGTCAGTAGATAACTAGTCTTCAGTTCTAAACTACCATCAGGTTACTACATTCTGTCAGTAGATAACTAGTCTTCAGTTCTAAACTACCATCAGGTTACTACATTCTGTCAGTAGATAACTAGTCTTCAGTTCTAATCCACCATCAGGTTACTACATTCTGTCAGTAGATAACTAGTCTTCAGTTCTAATCCACCATCAGGTTACTACATTCTGTCAGTAGATAACTAGTCTTCAGTTCTAATCCACCATCAGGTTACTACATTCTGTCAGTAGATAACTAGTCTTCAGTTCTAATCTACCATCAGGTTACTACATTCTGTCAGTAGATAACTAGTCTTCAGTTCTAAACTACCGTCAGGTTACTACATTCTGTCAGTAGATAACTAGTCTTCAGTTCTAATCCACCATCAGGTTACTACATTCTGTCAGTAGATAACTAGTCTTCAGTTCTAATCCACCATCAGGTTACTACATTCTGTCAGTAGATAACTAGTCTTCAGTTCTAAACTACCATCAGGTTACTACATTCTGTCAGTAGATAACTAGTCTTCAGTTCTAATCTACCATCAGGTTACTACATTCTGTCAGTAGAGAACTAGTCTTCAGTTCTAAACTACCATCAGGTTACTACATTCTGTCAGTAGATAACTAGTCTTCAATTCTAATCCACCATCAGGTTACTACATTCTGTCAGTAGATAACTAGTCTTCAGTTCTAAACTACCATCAGGTTACTACATTCTGTCAGTAGATAACTAGTCTTCAGTTCTAAACTACCATCAGGTTACTACATTCTGTCAGTAGATAACTAGTCTTCAGTTCTAATCTACCATCAGGTTACTACATTCTGTCAGTAGATAACTAGTCTTCAGTTCTAATCTACCATCAGGTTACTACATTCTGTCAGTAGATAACTAGTCTTCAATTCTAATCCACCATCAGGTTAATACAACTAGTCTTCAGTTCTAAACTACCGTCAGGTTACTACTTGAGGAGGCATTCCAGCACAGTTCAGTGAAAAAAGAATTGACGTGTACTTCTGTACGTGTTACATCTGTACACGCTCCGTCAGAGAGGCGTGATAAGCACTGGTATGTATTCTCAAAGCCATCTCAGGAATGGTCGCCCCTTACATCTGCTCTGTGTTGGATCGGAATCCAAGTACCTATCAAACCCGTTCTAGTGACCTCCTGGCCCTGCATAGGCGTACACTACGTTAGACTTACCCACGTAAGGTTCCCTATGTAGAGAGCAATCCTCTTCCCTGCATAGGTGTACACTACGTTGGGCGGGGCACTCTTCCCCCCCTCTCCGCCGCCCGGAGTCGGCAAGTTGTCCAGGTAGTCCCGGTCCTCCGGAGCGTCGCCGTTGTTGGCCGATGGAGAGATGACATCATCGTACAGGTCAATCTGGTCGTGGACGGGGTAGTCTGACTCCTATTGCGTGGAAACACAGAAGTACATGAATGAATGAATGAATACATAGGCTGAATACATGAATGAATGAATACCAGGCTGAATACACAGTAACCCGTCATCATGATGGGATCGTTTTCTTTTTATATAATACGTTTGATTCATCACTTAAATTGTTGTCTATACAAATGGTAATGTTGACATGTAGGTCGGACTGTCACAATTACAAATGGTGACATGTAGGACTGTCACAATTACAAATGGTGACATGTAGGACTGTCACAATTACAAATGGTGACATGTAGGACTGTCACAATTACAAATGGTGACATGTAGGACTGTCACAATTACAAATGGTGACATGTAGGACTGTCTCAATTACAAATGGTGACATGTAGGACTGTCTCAATTACAAATGGTGACATGTAGGACTGTCACAATTACAAATGGTGACATGTAGGACTGTCACAATTACAAATGGTGACATGTAGGACTGTCACAATTACAAATGTTGACATGTAGGACTGTCACAATTACAAATGGTGACATGTAGGACTGTCACAATTACAAATGTTGACATGTAGGACTGTCACAATTACAAATGGTGACATGTAGGACTGTCACAATTACAAATGGTGACATGTAGGACTGTCACAATTACAAATGGTGACATGTAGGACTGTCACAATTACAAATGGTGACATGTAGGACTGTCACAATTACAAATGGTGACATGTAGGACTGTCACAATTACAAATGGTGACATGTAGGACTGTCACAATTATTTTACTTGACGATTATAGTTCGCAAAAATAATTGTGATTAACGGTTTAATTGTTTGTCGCAGAACATTGGAACTTTACGAATATCTTTTTTAAATATATATATATATTATATTCCTTTTGGCTTTTAGTCTTCGTACACAAAAGGTTGCACAAGGAATATAGATACTACATACATATATAAAAACGTGAACGCCTTAACGCCTTTGAATATTAAATGAATGGCATCAATCTGGTGCACTTCGACCAAAACACACAGACACAGACACAGACACAGACACACACACACACACACACACACACACACACACACACACACACACACACACACACAAAAACACACACACACACACACACACACACACACACACACACACACACACACACGGAGAGAGATAGAAAGAAAGATAGAAAGAAAGAAAGAGAGAGAGAGAGAGAGAGAGAGAGAGAGGGGGGGGGAGAGAGAGAGACTTTTTGTGATAAACAGTGCAGGTGCCAGAACTGCTATAAAACAAGGAGCATATGTCAAAAGCTGCGATTGTTTAAACTCTAACACTTACATATACACACGCGCACACACACACACACACACAAACACACACACACACACACACACACACATGGTCAAGCTCCAAGTCCAACAGTATCTATTATCTGGTAGTGTCTATAGCAGGCACGCCGTAGCCTCCGTCCGTCCGTCCGTCCGTCCGTCCGTCCGTCCGTCCGTCCGTTTTCCTTTTTAACTTTTGTCAAGAAATGTCCAAATGCCCCCTCATATTTCTAGGCATATTTTCAGCACATAGTATCTCAGATCGCAATGTGTGAATATAGGTGTAATCATCGGGGGTTAAAGTACCATTTTATTTTAGCTTACTTTCACCTACAAGCATCACCACCATGGGCAACCAACCCACAGGTTAGCTGCCTCCCGACAGTGAAATGCACACTCCTTGTGCAGCAACACACCTGGATTGTGTACTTGCAGACTCCCAGGGTGTTCCACAGCTTGATCCGTCCGTCCGTCCGTCCGTCCGTCTGTCTGTCCGTCCGTTAGCTAACTCTTTGACATGTCGCTACGCTAAGCGTCTTGGTCGCTGCATTGCTGCTTCGCCACCCTGTGTAGCCCCCGCGCTTACGCACGGCGCAGCCTGCGTGGCGCATGCAGCGCAGCGCAAACCACCACCGCATGCATGGCAACTTTTCCCCCCGTGACACGCGGCATGCATTCCGCTCCCGGCTGTCTGCCGTGCGCACGCACACATGCACGCACGCTCGCTCGCACACACACACACACACACACATGCACACACAGCAGCAGCAGCAACAGCTGTATTTCCATTTGTCTTCCCCTAAATGACGAAAACACAAAAACAGTTGGCTTTCATTCAGCGTAATCGAAGCTGACGCACCGAGTGGCCCGGCGAGGTGACGTCAGGGACACGCACACACACAAACATGCGCACGTGCACACACACACACACACACACACATACACATACACACACACGCAAGTAGGGCCTACACACACAGGACAGACTGACACACACGCATACAGGGCTCCAGCGTGCGACCTATTAGGTCGCATATGCGACTTAATTTCTTATGGTGATACTTAAAATTTAATGAGGTCGCACCGGTGATACTTGGAAATGTGCGGAAAAAAGAAAGAAAAACGATCCGTTTATTTTTTTATTTATTTTTACTCCGTCTCAACACTGAGGCACGGGCACCGGGCGGCTATTAGTAGTGCGATAATAAAGTATTACTTTCTTTTGGCTCAATCGAATCCCCTCTCTTTCTCTCTCTCTGCCTGCCTGCAAAGTCAATGCAAAGACGATAATTGCGCAGGCGCAGCGCGACCTGCCGCGGTACAAACTGGACGAACCGAGGCGAATATATATTCAGGTCTGAACGCAGTTTATCCGATACAAATTAACTAATCTTTCTCAGCTGTACAATTTCACTGGAGCGCAGCGCGCATATCTAACTGCATGATGATCAGTCATGATCTACACAGACAGCCGACTCCCGACCCAAACAATAAGTGAGGAGGTAAACTTGTTGTTTGATTAAACATATAATGTGCCACGAAAAATAGCTTCCAAAGCTTGTTATGTTTGCATCGAGGAGGTAGCCTGTGTCCATACATGATGATCGACCAACAAAATACATTAATCTCCCTCCCAGTGAGTGAAGAGCACTGATGCCTGATTTATTCTTCGTCGTACAAAGTGTGTGCTGAAAATGGCTGATCTACAAGCTCACAACGCGTCGCGTCCGTGACATGTTGTGAGCTTGTAGATCAGCTATTTTCAGCACGCGGAGATATGCAGGCTCTGAGAGCATTTAGAAACTTTTGCCTTCACAATAAAAGTATGCAGCTTTCACAAGTTGGCCAACTTGGCCCATGAAGACAAGGAAAATGATTAAGAATTCGGTGGCATTTCACATTGCAAAAGATTTTTTCCAAAATGTAAAAATATTATAATAAGGAATTAATTTGGATAATCGTAATGGGATATTGTACAAATTGTCACTTTATTAATCCCAAAGGTTTGGACTGCATTTAATTTTCAACACAAAACCTTAAACTGACTTTCTGTGTGTGGAATATAAATATTGCCTAGACTGAGTGACTTTGTGTTGGGTTCAAACCATCTACAGTGTTTTGAAGTATAACCAGGTAGGTTGCTGTTTTTCACACAGTGACCTTTGTAGGGGGGTTTTATGATTCAAACCTTTAATGGTGGAAACCACTACAAAAATAAATGGCGCCCTATGTGGGGGCATGATAAGATCATGTAATAATACCACGCTATACAAAGAAAAAAATGGTGCTACCTAATTTCTGGTGGCGCTACCAAATGAAAAGGTAGGTGGCACCAGTGCTACCTGTGAAAAAGTTAGTCTGGAGCCCTGCACGCATAGGATGTAATTTCAGTGATTGGGTGTAATTTACCAGTGTAAGTTAAAACCAGACAGGCCAACTAGAGTGACCCCTCCTAGATCAAAAACAAACCCAAGTTGAGCACACACACACACACACACACACACACACACACACACACACACACACACACACACACACACACACACACACACACACACACACACACACACACACACACACACACACACACACACACACACACACACACACACACACACACACACACACACACACACACACACACACACACACACACACACACAGCACCACTGTTAAGACATATTATTTGAACTGGGGACCCCCCAAAGTAATCACGGGTGAACTGTGTGGACCCCTATACCCCCACAAGCACAATCATGGAATTGTAGGAATTGAGGCATTGCATTTAGTTTGACTCTTAAAAACGAACAGATGTGAATAGCAGATCTACAAGCTCATAGTTCAACCATTTGACTTTTGCTTATATTATTTGACGATTTGACCAATGATTTCCTCGGGCCAATATCTCTCCAAGACTTTATTTTTTTTACACATTTAACATAAATTTAGAGTCACGCACGCACGTACGCACACACACACGCAAATGCGCCAAGTCTCTGTGTGTACGTATGTACCGGTACGTCTGAAATCCACGTTAACTCGAGAACCGTTCCACACCCCCAAAGGCAAGGACTGTCTAAAGAGGACAAGAAGCGAAGACCGTAAGGGCGCCACCATGTTGCTCACATGGTGCTCCATGGAAGGAAAGGAACATGCGCAGTTGCAGACCAAGGAAGCTGAACGCGGAAGTGTTGGCTGCATAAAGCCCATTGCGCATGTTTTTCCTTCCATGGAGCACCATGTGAGCAACATGGCGGCGCCCTTACGGTCTTTGCGTCCCGTCCTCTTTAGACAGTCCTTGCCCAAAGGGAGCCTCTGCCCGGGCTCTGGACAGGGCCCCTGCCCAGTGTCCATATATGGAGCTTGACTAAGCACAAGAGTTCTTAAAAAGTTCTATACCTTGAGTCAATGTCACTGTGTTAGGAGATAAAGGTGGCGAACTTTAAAAGAGGGTCCAAGGCAGCTCTGTCCAGTTCAAGTAGAAAAAAATCCTTTATTTCATATTAAAAGGGTTAAAAAACACGACGTGGTCGTGTTTTTAACCCTTTTAATAATTTAAAAGGGTTAAATTAAATGTAATAATTTAATCTACTTCAACTGGACAGAGCTGCCTTCGACCCTCTTTTAAGTTTGCACCTTATACCTCCTTCCACAGCAACATTGACTCAAGGTATAGAACTTTTTAAGAACACTTGTGCTTTGCTATAAGAAACCCTCTCCAAAGAGCACCAGTCTACAGTTTTCTCTACATAAAGGACCCACGTAGCGCTTCTTTTCTGTTACTAATGGAGCTTGACTGTTCTGACATCTGCAAATTCTGCATAGACTCCATATTTCAGGAATGCCTGATAAATAACTCCATATATGGACAAAAAAGGGACACAGACATAACATCTATGAAAACAAAAGGTTGCTCAATGCCAACAGCCATGCATGTAATGCATGCATGCAATGTAATGCATGTAGACAATATTTTAGGCCAATAAATAAAATAAATAGATACCAAATGTCCCACTTTAAACAAAAGAAGCCACCGTAGACATAGTTGTGAGCTTGTTATGTACTATGTAGTTAAAGGTAAAGTCAGCTTAAGTTGTGGCAAATCTGCAAAAAGAAATGCTTACCACTAGCTTTCTTCACAGATGTGTTCATAAAGTTATCTACTATCACAGAAAAATGTGTTCCAACCCAACTCCCTTGGGAAACTTTGTGACAGCTGCTGAAAGTTGGGGTACCATTAACAACCAATATAAGGCAAATAATTCCAAATGTCATTATAAGTAGCATGTGACATGTCAAACTAGGGGAAGCATGAGTTTTGCACGAAAATACTCCTTGGGCTAAATCCGGCCATAGCTATCACATTTGTGATGACGGCTATTATGGGCATTTCTAGGCAAAGGAGTGTTTTTGTGCAAAACTAATGCTTGCAATGGATTCAGCATCATGAAAACCCCCTAGTTTGACATGTCACATGCTACTTAAAGTAGCCTTATATTGGTTGATATTGGTACCCCATCGTTCAGCAGCTGTCACAAAGTTTCCCAAGGGAGTTGGGTTGGAACACATTTTTCTGTGATAGTAGACACCTTTATGAACACATCTGTGAAGAAAGCTAGTGGTAAGCATTTTTTTTGCAGATTTGCCACAACTTAAGCTAACTTTACCTAACTAATGAGATTATGTTGTGTTTAGATATACTCATTGGAAATCACTCAATGGTCCTGGCTGCCTACCACCCGTTTCGAAATTGCACATAATGCAGGAGGCAGCAGGACGTTTCCTTGTGGAAAACGAGTGCTTCCTAACTCTGACAGATCGAGATAGATTTGTAAAGTTATAAAACCACAACACAGAAACATAACCACACTAAAGTGGACGTGAAGGCCCAGGCGTTAAAACTAAATAACTTTAAAGTTGAATTACCAAAAATAAATCAACAAATTAAATCCTTCTCCCAGGCAATTCCTCTATTAACAACATCACTGGTCCTTGTTCGTTCGTTTGTTAATTGTTACATATCAGCACAAGAGAACAGGAGGCTGGTTGTTAGCCTGAATGCTAAGGTTGGCTATCAACTCAACTGGCTTAACAACTTTAGATACGTAAAGGTTATGCAAATACAACTCAATACTAGCTGGGTTGTTTCTAAACCCAACACTAGACAACAGTCCGTGGTGTTGACGCCAGCTGGTGACATGAAGCATTTCCATTTAAACTCAATGTCTGTTGTTGTGAACCGGTTAGCATCGTGCTAACTAGCTAACTAGAATGCTTGCTAGTTCTCTCTGGTCTCGCGCCACCCATAGAGGGGGGGGGGGGTGTTGGGCCATGCTGCTGGGCCCTGATTAACAATAGACTAATGTTTATATAATTAACCAAACAAACATAACCTATGTACCGTTTTAACTACATAAAAACATAAACTGTAACGCATGGAACGCGTCCCAAACGGTCTGCTCTACTGCGGAGGACACGGACATACAATTACATTAAATCCTAGTTTTGCACAGTGTGTGTGTGTGTGTGTGTGTGTGTGTGTGTGTGTGTGTGAGCTCAGTGAAAGCTCGCCGGGGCCTGCGTGCATGTGGTGGTGCGCATTATAAAAGGAACCATGTTATTATTGATGTCCTTCCGTAGCATTCATTAAATCCGTGTATATGAATGCTACGAGGAGAGTTGGTTTTTTTTAGTAAACAAACAAACGTATGCATTAAAAATATATATACCTGGTTGAATTCTTCCTCGACGTCGGCGTAGATATCTATGTGATCCACACCGTCCGCCATTTTCCTCTCACCAGCCGCCTTCCTTCCTCCTCTCCTCCTCCTCCTCACTGCTGCAGAGCAGACATGGCTGGGTGGCTGCAGGGAGATGGGCTACACCCCATAGCCCGGCGGGACGCCCGCTGCTGCAATTGGTTAAGTGGTCGTCATGGCGATGATAATAATAATAATACTCAATGCAATTCAATTCAAAGGGCTTTATTGGCATGAGAAAACATACGTTTACATTGCCAAAGCAGAAAGAACAATACAGCAATACAATCAAAACTCAAAAAATTATGTACTTTGTCAGATTCTTCAATAGATCAACTTCTATGTACCAAGATCACTGGATGGCTGCAGGTAGGCCTATAGTGCAGACATAATACACAATGATTAGTCTGTAGGGTGGTTGTGTTCCATTTGATATCCTTCTCCTATCACAGAAACTCACAAATCTTGCTGCTGTGTTTGCACATTGTTGTACTTCGCCCAGCAGATATGGGAGTTTTTTGTCATTGGTCATGTTTTCAAAATCTCCGTGTGTGGTTGTAATCTGTGGGAAGTATGTGTCTCTGATGTCTTGGTACAATGGACAGATGGTTAGGAAGTGTAGCTCGGTTTCCACTTCATTTTGTGTACTCATTCAAAGAAAGTCCACCCCAGGCCCCCAACACTCACTCACTCACTCACTCACTCACTCACTCACTCACTCACTAGCCGAATTCCAATATAGTCCACTTGCCAGAATGTGAACCCAGGCATGTTGAGTACACCAAGGTTTTATGTTATAAATGTTGAGTATGGGACCCCAGCATGTAGAAAGTGCCAGATGCTAACTTGCATATATGTTGAACAATTTTCATAATTGGCATAATATGTTTGGGCTAAAAACGGCCATGCCCAGTTGCCCAATTGTGCTGACATCAGATTTGAGATGACGGTAATGGCCGTGGACTGGCAAGTAGACTAATACCCACATTCTCGGCTACTCACACTCGGTCATCCAGCATGGCGTTACGGTCGGTGATATTGGTGACCTGATATGTGACAAAATTGTAGACTAGACATCACTATAATGTCAGTATGTACGACTACGAATGCAAATCATTGTGGTTTGTTACAGTTTATTAGCAGAGTGGAAAACGGGCCTCAGTGAACCTTTCTGGGACGGCCCGGATGGGCCCGGATGGCCCGGATGGGCCCGGATGGCCCGGATGGGGGATTGTCATCGGAGTATTCGGACGATGACAACAACTAGACCACGCCAAAACCATCCGTTATAATAGGCACACTGTACATTTTTGTTGTGATCACAGATCACGCCACGATAATAGTGATTACTATTCTAACTTTGTAGGCTATCGATTTGCAGTGATAAAAGGGAAACAGTGGACGACCTCACCCAAACCATGTCAGGACAGGATATATATATATAAGTGCCCCCAAATGGCATAACAGAGCCACTGGACCCCCACACCACACATAACAGGTTGAACTCATCTCTGACTGTTCACTGCAGAGAGTGCAGTACCAATGGTATTTCCCCACTAGGCCAGTCAATCTAAGCTAAAGAGGGGCGTGACCCAAAAGAAATTGCAATAGTAACAAGGTTTTTTATGATCCTTATAGGGTCATCAAAATAACATTAAAATTGTGAATTATATACATATTGGATGCATTAAACATTATAGGGACTATATAAGGCAAATATGTCTAATTTAGCATTTAACCTGTCAAACTAGGGGTTATTCATGATTCAGAATCCATATAAGGATTCAGAATCGAATATAGAGAATGAAATATAGAGTTAAAAAAAGACATTTAAAAAAAAAATAATAATAATTTCGACATCAGGTCTAAATGGGTTAAAATGAGACATTTTTGCTTTATATAGGACCAACTTTCAACCCCTGAATTTACCATGATCCAAAATTCATATAATTCACAATTTATTTTGGGACAAATCTTAGATTGACTGGCCTACACGCCATGGTGAATCCAATAGGCACCTCATGAGTCAGACAAATTGCAACAGCGCATAGGCATTATATGCAATATATGCATATGCCATATGCCAATTTGTTGCAGATCAAATGATTATGCCTGGCTATACTAGTACCTACCAGCATTCAAATCCGAGGGGGGTAAAAAATGGCCCCTGGTCATGGAACGACTTGCAGTCCAGACTAAAATTGGCCTTGAAAGTTTATTTGAGTAGTTTCCAGGGTACAGTCCAACATCTGCACATGTGGTATATATACCTCCATATTTATTATTCCTGTTAATTATATAATTAACAGGAATTAACAAGTGACATCATCATTAGGCATATTCTTTTTAAAACAAGATTTGTTATCGTTAGTATTTGTTATTTAGATTGTTAAACTTTGCATTGCAACTTTTCAGGAAAAGAAAGCCTGCCGTTTCTATTAGCTTGGATTCACCATCGATGATGTCACTGGTGGATGGGTTTCTGAACTGCCCACAGCCCTCCTATGAGACGTATGAGACAGACTGCAGTCAAAACATTGTGGCATTTTATCATGAACATTAGTTAGGACCAATTATAGGAAGAGAAGTTGAAAAGTGGTCCTTTAAAGTCTTTTAGAGAACCAGGATAGTCAAGGTGGTATTGTGTGTGTGTGTGTGTGTGTGTGTGTGTGTGTGTGTGTGTGTGTGTGTGTGTGTGTGTGTGTGTGTGTGTGTGTGTGTGTGTGTGTGTGTGTGTGTGTGTGTGTGTGTGTGTGCGTGCGTGCGTGCGTGAGTGCAGGCGGACGTGCGCAAGAGTGTGTCAAACATTATCAGTCAGAATAAATGAGCCGTGATATTTATTTTCACAGATGATTCATAACTTCAATCAAACCACATAATCACACAATTTTAATAAGACAAGAATATGAATTTATCTCAGCATGGTAATTCTCTCTCTCACACACACACACACACACACACACACACACACACACACACACACACACACGTCACTTGTCATGTGAACAGGCAAAATGTCAAGTAAAGTGAGCTTGAACACATTTTGTTAAATGTTAAATGGAGTATAACTATTAGGACCCAGTCAGTGCAGTACGCGCTAGAACACATAAAACCAAAGTTAACTAGGCCAACACACAGTATACACTCCAACAAATCCCTGTGCAATTAGAGTGACATTTCTATACCTACATTAGTACATTACATAAAACTGCAAATAAACAGACAAACATTTCAGAAAGCATCACACCATCAACTGAATCATGTTCTCATTGTGACAAAAGACATTTGCTTTTTAACTATTGATATGCTAAGCAATTCATGTAACTTTGCTAACTCTTTGCGCTATGAACTACAGTACCATGCAATCAGACTGCAGGCTATGCTAGCCACTGAGCCAGTTAGCACAGTGACCATTTGCAACGCTAACTATAGTAAACAAAAACAGATTTAGTAATTTGTCAGTTAGCAAAGAACTTGCTAATAATTGGAAGGCCATTGTGGATCTGTGGTGAATACTGCAGGACAATGTGATGCTAAGACAGACAAACCCAAATGGTCCCATTCTCATATACTGTACAGACAGACAGCTGTATAAAGCCTGCCCCACACAGCATTAACAGAAAACACATTAAAATTAAAATTAAACGTTGAAATATTAATACTGAATTTGTAACTTCCATTCATGCGTTATTTATATTTGTGAATTACTGTTGCAGGTTAAGCATTCCAGTTGGCGGCCAGATCTAAGGTGATGTACACCAGTCTGTGAACTAAAGCCCCATTTTAATTGACTGATATTACTAACTACTAGACCTGGTACATGTACATACATGTTTTCCTTTAAAAAAAAAAAGTTTGCTTTGATTTTACAGCGTGGCCAAAAGTCAAAGCCATCTAGAACAGGGTTTGTCTCTACCCGGATGACCCTTAATGAAATAACATGAAAACAGAAACATATCTCCAGCCATGAATAGATATAGAACGGTCTGCACATTGTGCATAACCAAGACAAACCTGGTGAAGTGAAAGTGGACACTCACGAAGAGTGTGCAAGTTGATCTAATAGTTACACTAATATTGTTGAACTTTTGTACTGTTACAGTAGGTGAAATATCTATGATTGCTATTTCCTTTTGTCGAAAGGAGACATAGGCCTATACATTTTTCTCATATACAGTAGTGCGCCGTTGCCACTGAACACCACATTGTGATATGTGTGGCTTTATTCAAAAACGTCTCACATAATGTAACAATTGATAGTTCATGGTTGGACAGCAAGGCCTTTATTAGACTTCATGTTATGTTTATGTCCAGGCAGAAAGAGCAGAAAGCGGATCCAGTGAGTTAATTTAGAACTTCAGATGTTCTTCGTTGAATGTTGATCATTTTAGTTCTTGAGTCAGCTTCTCAGCTTTTTGACCATCTGACATCCCGTTCACTTGATTTGTTACCCTTGTGTCTTCCTGTGGTGTATGGTTGTGTATTCATCATCGTCTTTAGTGTTTTCACGCGACCACAGCAAAGCCAAACGTGACATTTTTTGGGGGGGGATTCATAGTTTCCATTCTGTCCTCCAGTGTTGTTCACTTTGGAAAATGGTGCATAGAAGCAAACCCACACCTGTATATAACAGGAAGTGTATGCATGGCGATGGCTTGTGGTCCAAAGTCCAATCAGACCCATAACATTGTTTTTGAATGTTTAATCCGATCAGAGGTGAAGGAGTGCAGGGTCACAGCGCTGTCTGTCATCGGTAGGCGAGTGTGGAGAACGAGAGACAGGCGAGGAACAGAGCGACGGACAGCGAGATGACACACGCCCCGCCACAGTCCTTAGCATTCTCCTACACAGAGACAAAAAACATGCGAGGGGTTGTTTCAATTCAAAGAAAACCAGTAATGGAAGCAGGGGTCAAACTCATCACTATGTCTGTACACGTACAAATGTGTCCGTGGCAACTTCTTTATTTAGTTTTTACATTATAGCCTATAAGGTTCTTATTGTGATCATAAGACCCAGTTACTGGATGTCAGTCTCCAGGTCTTCTTCAGAATATTCATGACACTGAT
>NC_139714.1:37826810-37833335 GCF_964188405.1 Protomyctophum parallelum
CCAGGGGGAGGCAGTATAGACCGATTCCGTAGCGATTTCATGGTCGCAGCCTACGTATTTCCTGTAGGCGGACTCGACATAGCTGCGGGAGTAAAACCCTCACCAGACGCACCTCTTCCACTACAGTGAACGGCAGAGTGACTGATGTTAGTTTGCCTCAAACTTTACTCCTTTACCTGCTTTTTTACTAACACTAACATTACAAAGATGCCTAGAACATCGAGATGAACCTGTGTAGTTTATGGCTGCTCCAACAGTAGTGGCAACATATAAAAATAAAAAAACGGAATGTCAAAATATCCACTGTGGTGGCGGAGACCAGAGCCATTGAGTAATGGTTGAGACAAAGCAGTGAAGGGTCCTGAAAGATACATAATTTCAGTCTTACCCAATACCCAATCTTTCTGTTTTATGAACACAAGGCTGCTGTATTTTATACCTCATACTAAGAATTTAAAGTATGAGGTATAAAGTACAGCAGCCTTGTGTTAATAAAACAGAAATATTTGGTATTGGGTAAGACTTGCGTTATGTATCTTTCACTGCTTTGTCTCAACCATTACTCAAAGTCTCTGGTCTCCGCCACCGTGGTGGATATTAGACATTCCGTTTTATTTTATTTGTTATGTTGCCACTACTGTTGGAGCAGCCATAAACTACACAGGTTCATCTCGATGTTCTGGGCATCTTTGTAATGTTAGTGTTAGTAAAAAAGCAGGTAAAAGAGTAAAGTTTGAGGCAAACTAACATCAGTCACTCTGCCGTTCACTGTAGTGGAAGAGGTGCGTCTGGTGAGGGTTTTACCCCCGCAGCTACGTCGAGTCCGCCTACAGGAAATACGTATAGCTGCGACCATGAAACCGGTACGGAATCGGTCTATAGGGACCAGGGCTGACCAGGGGGAGGCAGTATAGGGACCAGGCTGACCAGGGGGAGGCAGTATAGGGACCAGGCTGACCAGGGGGAGGCAGTATAGAGACCAGGCTGACCAGGGGGAGGCAGTATAGAGACCAGGGCTGACCAGGGGGAGGCAGTATAGAGACCAGGCTGACCAGGGGGAGGCAGTATAGAGACCAGGCTGACCAGGGGGAGGCAGTATAGAGACCAGGCTGACCAGGGGGAGGCAGTATAGAGACCAGGAGGAGCTGACCAGGGGGAGGCAGTATAGAGACCAGGAGGAGCTGACCAGGGGGAGGCAGTATAGAGACCAGGAGGAGCTGACCAGGGGGAGGCAGTATAGGGACCAGGCTGACCAGGGGGAGGCAGTATAGAGACCAGGAGGAGCTGACCAGGGGGAGGCAGTATAGAGACCAGGAGGAGCTGACCAGGGGGAGGCAGTATAGAGACCAGGCTGACCAGGGGGAGGCAGTATAGAGACCAGGCTGACCAGGGGGAGGCAGTATAGAGACCAGGGCTGACCAGGGGGAGGCAGTATAGAGACCAGGGCTGACCAGGGGGAGGCAGTATAGAGACCAGGCTGACCAGGGGGAGGCAGTATAGGGACCAGGATTACTGCATTGTTTTGTGATCTACAAGGGACATGCAAACTCCACACCGAAAGGCCCTTTCGTCGACCCCACCTATAGGGTATGGGCGCTGATGACCCCACCTATAGGGTATGGGCGCTGATGACCTCACCTATAGGGTATGGGCGCTGATGACCTCATCTATAGGGTATGGGCTCTGATGACCCCATCTATAGGGTATGGGCTCTGATGACCCACCTATAGGGTATGGGCGCTGATGACCTCACCTATAGGGTATGGGCTCTGATGACCTCACCTATAGGGTATGGGCGCTGATGACCTCACCTATAGGGTATGGGCTCTGATGACCTCACCTATAGGGTATGGGCTCTGATGACCTCACCTATAGGGTATGGGCTCTGATGGAGGAGAGAACATCGTCCAGAGATTGTCCAGTTTCAAGGGGTCTCCATATATGGTATTATTGGTATATGTCTGAGGCAAACAATGGCACATACTTCACCCATTTTGAATGCTACATGTAATATATAGGATTACTGTGTTGTACTGTAGCCTATCACATTACTGTGTTGTACTGTAGCCTATCACATTACTGTGTTGTACTGTAGCCTATCACATTACTGTGTTGTACTGTAGCCTATCACATTACTGTGTTGTACTGTAGCCTATCACATCACTGTGTTGTACTGTAGCCCATCACATTACTGTGTTGTACTGTAGCCTATCACATTACTGTGTTGTACTGTAGCCTATCACATTACTGTGTTGTACTGTAGCCTATCACATTACTGTGTTGTACTGTAGCCTATCACATTACTGTGTTGTACTGTAGCCTATCACATTACTGTGTTGTACTGTAGCCTATCACATTACTGTGTTGTACTGTAGCCTATCACATTACTGTGTTGTACTGTAGCCTATCACATTACTGTGTTGTACTGTACTATCACAATGACATTCAGGTGCTTTAGTTTGCAAACAACACAAACAGGAAGCAGCCCAACTCTGATCGCCCTCGGCAACACTCACAGCAGCAAGTTGGAGAAGATCCACTTGAGAGATGACGCCAGAGCATAGAAGGGCTGCAGAGAGAGAGAGAGACAGAGAGAGAGAGAGAGAGAGAGAGAGAGGGAGGGAGAGAGAGAGAGAGAGAGAGAGAGAGAGAGAGAGAGAGAGAGAGAGAGAGAGAGAGAGAGAGAGAGAGAGAGAGAGAGAGAGAGAGAGAGAGAGAGAGACAGAGAGAGAGAGGGAGGGAGAGAGAGAGAGAGAGAGGGAGGGAGAGAGACAGAGAGAGAGAGAGGAGAGAGAGAGAGAGAGAGAGAGAGAGAGAGAGAGAGAGAGTGACAGTGACAGTGACAATAACTCAGTGACGTGCAAACACCCACATAAATGCACAGATACCTACAGTACACACACACACACACACACACACACACACACACACACACACACACACACACACACACACACACACACACACACACACACAGTGAGAGTGTGAACAGTACATACGCTCAGCAGAGGCCGGGCACTGTTGGCTGAATGGGAGCCCGTCTTGCACATGCCCTGGTAATCAAACATAGAGACCCTAGACACGCACGCACACACACACACACACACACACGCACGCACGCACGCACGCACGCACGCACGCACGCACGCACGCACGCACGCACGCACGCACGCACGCACGCACGCACGCACGCACGCACGCACGCACACACACACACACACACACACACACACACACACACACACACACACACACACACACACACACACACACACACACACACACACACACACACACACACACACACACACACACACACACACACACACACACACACACACACACACACACACCAAAATGCAGTATTTTGTTAGATTTACCAGGAAGACATTGGATTCTGATGTTCATGTCAGTTGAAGATAATTATGAAGGTTATCTTCATACAGTATCCCCATGGAACAACATGTTGTTATATTAAAATACCGTACAGGAGAGAACATGTGCACGGCAGGGCAGACAGACGAGATGATCCAATCCAATCCACTTTATTTATATAGCACGTTTTAAAACTCAGAGTTTACAAAGTGCTGTACAAGAGAATAATATAAAATAAAAACAAGTGCACTAAAGCTACCACACAGAAAAACAACAGCGAGAAAACAAAGTACAAACAGCGACAACAACTGAGACACATTACAGAAAACAACAGAAAAAACAACAGCATCACAGTGAGACAAAACATATATACACAAGGACCAAAGGAACTCAAGCAGGGTTAAAAAGCCACGGTAAAGAGGTGGGTCTTTAGGCGGGATTTAAAGGTCTCGATGGAGGGGGCCAATTTGACGTGGGAGGGGAGTGCGTTCCATAGTTTGGGGGCTACAACAGAAAAGGCTCGGTCGCCTCTGGACTTTAAGCGGGTCTTCTTTGTGACCCTGAGGTTTAGCCACTCTGAAGCGGACAGGGAGCCAATGAAGGGAGGCCAAGACAGGTGTGATATGCTCACGTCTGCGAGTACCTGTGAGTAGACGAGCGGCTGAGTTTTGGACTAGCTGGAGTCGAGCAAGGGAGGCTTGGTTTAAACCAGCGTACAAGGCATTACAGTAGTCCAACCGCGTAGATATGAAGGCATGTATAACCCGCTCAAAATCACTAAAAGATAGCACTTGATGTTCCACGGTGTTGTTTATTCAGAGTACACAGCACAGCAGAGCATACAGCATAGGCTCACACAGGAGCCAGCTGGCCACAGGTCGTGACCAGCCAAACTGACCAAGGTTACATTGAAATCGAACTGCTTTAAACAGAGTCACGATACACATTGAGCCAGACTGGCATTTGGGCCACTCCTCTGGAAGGTAAATCACTGTAGCTTTGATCCATTGTTCATCTTCTAGCCTGTAAAATCCTTAGGTGTTGTGTGAGCAGGATCTAGACTCAGAGTATAAACAAACCCTCGAACACCCTGACTTTGAATAACAAAGACAGGCCTTGTAGACAAACTGATGCATTTACATGAGATATACATGAGATATCGTTTAGAATTATTGGTTCCCAGAAACGACAAACATAAACACGGCTGAGCAGAGAGGGGGGGGGGGGGGATGTCAAAAGCAGAGGCAATGAATCCAGACCTGCTGGCGTGGTGGTTTTGTTACGTAATGATCGCTCTGTTCCTGCTATGATCAAAGAGTTGGTTACAGGTTAGTATGTTTAAGATCACGCACGCACGCACGCACGCACGCACGCACGCACGCACACCGCACGCAAATAAAATATTCACATGAGCGCACCTACAGAACTCAGCAACCCCCATATCTCTCTCTCTCTCTCACATACACGCACACAAACACACACACACACACACACACACACACACACACACACACACACACACACACACACACACACACACACACACACACACACACACACACACACACACACACAGTCACACACTCACACACGGTACGCCACTACGCACAGCGGCGTTGCGTAACGTGCTCCTAAGTCGAATGAAGCGTGCAGAATTCCTTTAGCTGTTTTAAAAATAGACGCAGAGCATTCAGGAGCCTTCAAACACAGAAAACATCCGGGAGACACGCTGTATGTACACGTAGAGCCACACCACGACACACACACCAGAACAGAGAGTGCTTATCTGTGTCACGCGTATCTACGCGGCTCAGAGACACTCAGTGTGACAGAGAGCAGAGCTTATACAGTACTGTACCTAAGAACGGGAATTATACAATATGCAATACAGTACTGTACCTAAGAACAGGAATTATACAATATGCAATACAGTACTGTAGGTGGGTTAGCAGCAGTGATGTTTTTGGCAGCAAATTTCTATTTTAGTTTTAGTCATAGTCTTTGGACTGAAACTTCATTTAGTTTTAGTCACATTTTATTTTAGTCACCTGGAATGTCTTAGTGTTAGTCTAGTTTTAGTCGACTAAATGTCATAAGATTTTAGTCGACTAAATCTATAGTTGATTTAGTCGACTAAAAGGTATTTTGGCGGGTCTTGATGCCGTCGTAATGAGTGTTTTTACACTTGCTGTAGCCGATCTACAAGCTCACAACGCAGCATGCAACCAAGTGTAAAATGACTTATACTGGATCTCTTGTCCACTAGTCCCCTCCTAACATTTTAGTCTAGTTTTTATTTGTCGACAAAATTGTCAGTATATTTAGTCTTAGTTTTAGTCATCGTAGCTCAGCTTTCATTTAGTTTCCATTTGTTTTTGTCAGTGAAAATAGGTAGTCGACGAACATTTTTCGTCTTAGTTTTAGTCGACGAAAACAACAACAACAAGTACTCCGTTTTCTTTACTTAAGTGAAAGCATCAATAGGCTATACCCTATTATAGAAATAGTCTATTATAAATACAGGTTCGGTGTTCAAAATGTACTTGAGTAAAAGTATAATGTAAAAAGAACCACCTAAGAGAGGTGCTGGAGCCACAAAGGGAACATGAGAAAAAATAAAGGGAAGCTTTTGAGTAAAAAGTATAAAAGTATTGACATGAAAATGTACTGAAAGTACCAAAAGTTGTGACCGTGAAGATCAGCTATTTTCAAATAGCCAACGATTTTCTCAACTCCTGTATGGTTTTCCACAGACCATAACAAAGGACTGAGCGGGCCGCTTGCCAACCGGCTCCGTGATTATCCACGGCCGGGGTATCGATCACAGTGGATATAAATATTCTTTGACTACTTAAAGGTAACACAATACTAAAAAAACTTTAGCTATTGAAAAATAGCAGATCTACAAGCTCATAGTGCGGCACCGAGTGCCGCACTACGAGCTTGTAGGTCTGCTATTTTTGAAAAATCGTGAAAATGCGGTGCAAATCTTTGAATATATATTATTTCAGAGCCAAATCTTTGCTTCTGGGGGGGGGGGGGGGGTCCCTGGAACAACATATTTTCAGATGGGGGTCGGAGGCCAATTACATATAATCTTGGGGGTCCTTGGCATGAAAATGTTTGAGAACCACTGACTGGGGTTTTCAG
>NC_139714.1:37833535-37838535 GCF_964188405.1 Protomyctophum parallelum
TCACCCTACTTATATAATTCCTCTCTTTTTCAGTCTTCAGTTCCAAATTTGCATGTCCACTTTGTTTACAATGTCCACCATTGTTGATATTCCAAGCTGGCATGGAATGGAAACAAGCCTGGTTTTATCTAGCATCAGTATTATAATGTCTCAAATATTAAATAATCTGCATATCAGCACCCCCCACCACCTCAGGACATTGTGGTACTGCAGCTAAAACTGCTTTCAAAGTCCAGAAAGAAATTACAAGGCCTGGTTATATCAGAGTGGTGATTGAGGCTCAAACCATTAGAAATAAGTTTGAGGGACATGGACAATATGATATTATTATATTAAATATTAAAAGCAGTTTTAAAATGCATGTTATTTGCGCTTTAAAATTGAACTTAAACTGAACTGAATAATTGAGTCAATGCTGTGTAAACAATTGCCCGGTAGGTACTTAATAATTGAACGACATCTGCTTGGCACTGGAAACCGCCTCATACATTGTCATTTCGCCAATGGGCTTTGACCTTTCTGGATATAATTTATCTAGAGATGTCTACAGCAAGATTGCATGGTGCAAAAGAGGAAAACATTGAGATTTGGTCTGGTATTGCAGATTTGGTTAAGGGCATGGTTTAATCATTATTATTATTATTATCATTATTTATTTATTTTTTGTCTCCATTGCACAGTAGTAGGAGTAATGACATTTTGTGGCATATATGGTCTCGGGGGGGAGGGGTGGGTGGGATTGTTTGTTTTTGTGTTCCTTGCTTTTGCTGTTATGTGTTGTTTTATATGTGTTTTGTTTTCTTTAAGTCATTCATGTTGTTAACGTGTCTTATTGTGATTTTTGTCTTAAAATAAAAAACATTTGATAACAAAAAATAATAATTGACCGACATCTCTCATAAATATTTCCTTCAGGGACTGTTTGCCTAGACTTTTCAAAGAAATCCATGCTTTAAAACACTAACATTAAAATATAACGATAATGTTTTGGCAAAAAAACGAACTATACAAAAGTATAGTTTGTTGCATTACCTACAGTATCTCAGGTAAGTTTCAAGTCAGCCAGTCAGCCAGTCAGTCAGTCAGTCAGTCAGTCAGTCAGCCAGTCAGTCAGTCAGCCAGCCAGCCAGCCAGTCAGTCAGTCAGTCAGTCAGTCAGTCAGCCAGTCAGTCAGTCAGTCAGTCAGTCAGTCAGTCAGTCAGTCAGTCAGTCAGTCAGTCAGTCAGTCAGTCAGTCAGCCAGCCAGTCAGTCAGCCAGCCAGCCAGCCAGCCAGTCAGTCAGTCAGTCAGTCAGTCAGTCAGTCAGTCAGCCAGTCGCCAAGCAACACATTATTTGTCTATATATTGATCTATAGATCTATATTTCCTGCAAAGAGTCAGAAAGAAAAAAGGAGAGAACCAAGTACTGACCCCTGGGGGACCCCGGTCGACGAATATATAATACAGTAAATACAGTATGTGGTTTCAGTGGTTAAGCATTACCGTTGTTGGCCTATGTATGACCGTCTGATAGTAATGGCAGTAGACATCTCCTCTTACTTTTCCCCTGTATATTGTATGTATGTATGTATGTATGTATGTATGTATTTCCCCTGTATATTGTATGTATGACCGTCTGATAGTAATGGCAGTAGACATCTCCTCTTACTTTTCCCCTGTATATGTTTGACCTGCTTTATGTCAGCATTGTGCTGCAAATAAATAATAAAGGAAAGTCACACACATTGTCCATCATAACTCTTCCTTCAGAGGATGAATCCACCGCTCGGTTGATTCTCCTGCCGCTCTCCATTGTGGCGTTACTTGAAACATTCCGAATAGTTAACCAATTCTGACCTGAGATCAGATTCTAAAAATGTCTTCTACATCCTGACAGTTTTCATTCTGACCTGAGATCAGATTAAAAAAATGCCTTCTATGTCAGTCGCTCCTTGATTTTTCAAAAATAGCAGACCTACAAGCTCGTAGCTATGAGCTCAAGTTATGAGCTTGTAGATCTGCTATTTTTCAATAGCTAAAGCATAACATGATGCTAACACCAAAAGGGGTTCCCGCCCCAAAATGGGTTAATCCAGTTTGAATTATGACGCGAAATGTGGATACTTTTGATGTATCATCCACACACCAAATAATAGCTCTCGTCGAAAAGGATTTTTAATTTGCAAAAGTGGTTATCGCTCATGTGAGCCAATAAAGCAGGCTCTTCTCTCCTCAGCCGTGAAGTCAGCATATGGGAGGAGGAAAACGGTACCACGGGCACTTCTGCAAATTAAAAATCATTTTAACGGGAGCTATTTGGTGGGTGGATCTTTCTGCTTCTATGTGTAATTATTTCTTTGGATCCAGCACAACTTCCGATCTGGCTGTGGAATGTCGATTTTGTACGCTTTTTTTGTTGTTGAACTTATTAACAATGTCTGCCTGGCGACGACCGTTCCTAAATGAAGCACTGGGTTCTATCTCTGCTGTCCTCCTCCTCCTCCTCCGTTCCTCTGCTGCCCACGGGCAGAAGACAACCAACCAACCACCACCTCGCTCTCATGAGTCAGTCATCATAAATGAAATAGTACGCTACTACAAATCTTTACTGACGGAGTCATTAACACATTTAGACCTGAGGACGATTCTACAAAGGCCTTCTAAATCCTGACAGTTTTCTGAAAAACACCATGTTTCTATATCAGTGGTTCTCAGACATTTTCATGTCAAGGACCCCCAGAATTATATGTAATTGGCCACCGACCCCCATCTGAAAATATGTTGTTCCAGGGACCCTTCAAGAAGCAAAGACTTTGAAAGAATATATATTCAAAGATTTGCACTACATTTTCACGATTTTTCAAAAGCTAAAGTATAACATAATGTTTAAAACACCTACAGGGGTTCCCGCCCAGTATGGGTTAAATGTTTATTTGCTGTGCAAATATAGCTATAAAACGTACAGAAATATGATAGCCTCCGAGACTAACTTATAAAACAAATTCATAGAAGCAGTGTAATATTATACACATGCAGCAAAATTCTCAGTGTTCATTAACTCCAAAGAGTGCAGACATTAAGCCAAAAGGAACCCTTACGGGTCCATTTGGTTCCATTTGTATGCTCAAGTAGTAATGAATGATGTTGACTTGGCAGTAATACATTAATGGGACCACCAAGTGCTGAATTAGTAAACGAGGCTGCAAATTGATGTTAGCATACAGTATAAAAAACACAAAACATCCCATCTGTTTCCAAACATACTAGAATTTAGCTCAATCCTACTATAAATGCGCCACGTGTCTGCGTACGTGCATGCGTGCGTGTGTGAGTGCGTACGTGCATGCGTGCGTGTGTGAGTGCGTACGTGTGTGTGTGTACGGTTGTAATGCACGTAACTCGAGAACCGTTTGACCCACCGACTTCACATTCAACACATGGGTGGCTATGACAACTTATATGTCAGTCAGTCAGTCAGTCAGTCAGTCAGTCAGTCAGTCAGACGGTCGGACGGACGGACGGACGGACGGACGGACGGACGGACGGACGGACGGACGGACGGACGGTTATACTTTAGCTTTTGAAAAATCGTGAAAATGTAGTGCAAATCTTTGAATATATATTCTTTCAGAGTGTTTTTAACTCAAGTCTTTGCTTCTTGAAGGGTCCCTGGAACAACATATTTTCAGATGGGGGGGGTCCCTGGAACAACATATTTTCAGATGGGGGGGGGGGGGTCCCTGGAACAACATATTTTCAGATGGGGGGGTCCCTGGAACAACATATTTTCAGATGGGGGGGGTCCCTGGAACAACATATTTTCAGATGGGGGGGTCCCTGGAACAACATATTTTCAGATGGGGGGGGTCCCTGGAACAACATATTTTCAGATGGGGGGGTCCCTGGAACAACATATTTTCAGATGGGGGGGGTCCCTGGAACAACATATTTTCAGATGGGGGGGGTCCCTGGAACAACATATTTTCAGATGGGGGGGTCCCTGGAACAACATATTTTCAGATGGGGGGGGTCCCTGGAACAACATATTTTCAGATGGGGGGGGTCCCTGGAACAACATATTTTCAGATGGGGGGGGGTCCCTGGAACAACATATTTTCAGATGGGGGGGGGGGTCCCTGGAACAACATATTTTCAGATGGGGGGGGTCCCTGGAACAACATATTTTCAGATGGGGGGGGGGGTCCCTGGAACAACATATTTTCAGATGGGGGGGGGTCCCTGGAACAACATATTTTCAGATGGGGGGGGTCCCTGGAACAACATACAGACAGACAGACAGACAGACAGACAGACAGACAGACAGACAGACAGACAGACAGACAGACAGACAGACAGACAGACAGACAGACAGACAGACAGACAGACAGACAGACAGACAGACAGACAGACAGACAGACAGACAGACAGACAGACAGACAGACAGACAGACAGACAGACAGACAGACAGACAGACAGACAGACAGACAGACAGACAGACAGACAGACAGACAGACAGACAGACAGACAGACAGACAGACAGACAGACAGACAGACAGACAGACAGACAGACAGACAGACAGTGTTATCATTACCTTTTAAACATTCCCATTCTGATTAGTGCCGTCATCACTGAGCCATCCACCTCTCCAAAGAACCTCCCAGCCTATCAGGACAGAGAGAGAGAGGTGGGTAAAATGTGATTGGGTGAAAAGGTGAACTGTTAGCATTTCTTTCTTGTACGTGCATGAGAGAGAGAGAGAGAGAGAGAGAGAGAGAGAGAGAGAGAGAGAGAGACAGAGAGAGACAGAGAGAGAGAGAGAGAGAGACAGAGAGAGATAACTCACATTCTTGCGTAGTTTAGAGACGATGATGAATGCATTGTTGTCGATCAGATAACAGTCGATATCCTGAAGGCAGAGACAGAAAGAGGACCTTTAGAAACACCTTCATTCATCAAGATCAAAACCGTTTAAAAAGACCCACTGAGAAGAAATAAAGAAGAAGAGAAAGACAGATGTTCT
>NC_139714.1:37851035-37853535 GCF_964188405.1 Protomyctophum parallelum
AGCAAACATCCATCCATCCATCCATCAATCTATCAACATCCAATATTGTGCACCGAAAATAGCTGATCTTTTCACATGCGTATGGTCGCAGCATGGATTAGGCTCTCACCCAATGGGGGGTTAAGTTTTAGTTTGTTTCTGACCCGTCTAACTTTGAGTCTCGTCTGTGTGTCTAAATCAATGTTGGTAATGCCGCTGTACTACAGCGATAGGAGGTCTGCAAGCAGAGATGTGTCAATTTGCACTGCATGCCAAGCAAAGAATCACATTCATTGCTGCCATGAATCCTGGTCTCATCAAGGGAGTAGCAGCCGATCCAGCAGCGGAATTGGCTGAAGGGGCCTTGGCTGAAGGGGCCTTAATGGCCTGTAACTAAGTAAGGGTCCTGTAATGTGAGGAAACTGGATGTTCAAGTATACACCCCCTTGATTGTACTATATTGTACAATATATATATATATATATATATATATATATATATATATATATATATACCCTCCTGTCTGTGCATTGTCGTGTTTCTTATCTGATCTGAAAACAGCTTTTATTTCAATTTATTTGTGAAAAATGAATATTCATCATCATTTATCATCATATTGTCTAGTAGTGACTGTGTATATGAATGGAGTCATGTCTTAAGTTACAGGATCTGTCTCTCTGTCTATTATACAGTAAATAGAGCCTGTCTCTCTGTCTATTATACAGTAAATAGAGCCCGCATGTCTTTTGACAAAATATTCTGTCTTTAGATAGACTAGATTGTCTTTGGGTACTCCTACCCTGTCTCCCTCTCAGCTGTCCTACTGTCTGTCTCTCTCTCACACTGTCTCCCTCGCAGCTGTCCTACTGTCTGTCTCTCTCACTGTCTCCCTCTCAGCTGTCCTACTGTCTGTCTCTCTCACTGTCTCCCTCTCAGCTGTCCTACTGTCTGTCTCTCTCCTACACTGTCTCCCTCTCAGCTGTCCTACTGTCTGTCTCTCCTACACTGTCTCCCTCTCAGCTGTCCTACTGTCTGTCTCTCCTACACTGTCTCCCTCTCAGCTGTCCTACTGTCTGTCTCTCTCCCACACTGTCTCCCTCTCAGCTGTGCTACTGTCTGTCTCTCTCCTACACTGTCTCCCTCTCAGCTGTCCTACTGTCTGTCTCTCTCCTACACTGTCTCCCTCTCAGCTGTCCTACTGTCTGTCTCTCCTACACTGTGTCCCTCTCAGCTGTCCTACTGTCTGTCTCTCTCACACTGTCTCCCTCTCAGCTGTCCTACTGTCTGTCTCTCTCACACTGTCTCCCTCTCAGCTGTCCTACTGTCTGTCTCTCTCACACTGTCTCCCTCTCAGCTGTCCTACTGTCTGTCTCTCTCCCACACTGTCTCCCTCTCAGCTGTCCTACTGTCTGTCTCTCTCCTACACTGTCTCCCTCTCAGCTGTCCTACTGTCTGTCTCTCCTACACTGTGTCCCTCTCAGCTGTCCTACTGTCTGTCTCTCTCACACTGTCTCCCTCTCAGCTGTCCTACTGTCTGTCTCTCTCACACTGTGTCCCTCTCAGCTGTCCTACTGTCTGTCTCTCCCACACTGTCTCCCTCTCAGCTGTCCTACTGTCTGTCTCTCCTACACTGTCTCCCTCTCAGCTGTCCTATAGTACTGTCTGTCTCTCCCACACTGTCTCCCTCTCAGCTGTCCTACTGTCTGTCTCTCCTACACTGTCTCCCTCTCAGCTGTCCTATTGTCTGTCTCTCTCTCACTGTCTCCCTCTCAGCTGTCCTACTGTCTGTCTCTCTCCTACACTGTCTCCCTCTCAGCTGTCCTACTGTCTGTCTCTCCCACACTGTCTCCCTCTCAGCTGTCCTACTGTCTGTCTCTCTCACACTGTCTCCCTCTCAGCTGTCCTACTGTCTGTCTCTCCTACACTGTCTCCCTCTCAACTGTCCTACTGTCTGTCTCTCTCTCACTGTCTCCCTCTCAGCTGTCCTACTGTCTGTCTCTCTCCTACACTGTCTCCCTCTCAACTGTCCTACTGTCTGTCTCTCTCACACTGTCTCCCTCTCAGCTGTCCTACTGTCTGTCTCTCCCACACTGTCTCCCTCTCAGCTGTCATATAGTACTGTCTGTCTCTCCTACACTGTCTCCCTCTCAGCTGTCCTACTGTCTGTCTCTCTCCTACACTGTCTCCCTACAATTTACAATTTACAATTTAGGCATTTAGCAGACGCTCTTAATCCAGAACTACTGAACTACGACCCTCAGGTTGGTCCTACACTGTCCCTCAGCTGAACTACGACCCTCAGGTTGGTCCTACACTGTCCCTCAGCTGAACTACGACCCTCAGGTTGGTCCTACACTGTCCCTCAGCTGAACTATGACCCTCAGGTTGGTCCTACACTGTCTCTCAGCTGAACTATGACCCACAGGTTGGTCCTACACTGTCTCTCAGCTGAACTACGACCCTCAGGTTGGTCCTACACTGTCCCTCAGCTGAACTACGACCCTCAGGTTGGTCCTACACT
>NC_139714.1:37858535-37871035 GCF_964188405.1 Protomyctophum parallelum
ACAAAATAAAAACACAAATTAAAAATAATTTAAATGTTTTTTTGTTTAGTTTTTTGGGAATTTCATGAATAAAATAAAAATCTAAGAAATTCCATGTAGTGAAACTAACCGATCTACAAGCTCACAACGCGGAACCACTTATAGCTGCTTCAAAGCACACACACACACACACACTGCAGTCAACATGATCCGATCTACAAGCTCACAACGCGGAACCACTTACAGCTGCTTCAAAGCACACACACACTGCAGTCAACATGATCCGATCTACAAGCTCACAACGCGGAACCACTTATAGCTGCTTCAAAGCACACACACACTGCAGTCAACATGATCCGATCTACAAGCTCACAACGCGGAACCACTTATAGCTGCTTCAAAGCACACACACACTGCAGTCAACATGATCCGATCTACAAGCTCACAACGCGGAACCACTTATAGCTGCTTCAAAGCACACACACACTGCAGTCAACATGATCCGATCTACAAGCTCACAACGCGGAACCACTTACAGCTGCTTCAAAGCACACACACACACACACACTGCAGTCAACATGATCCGATCTACAAGCTCACAACGCGGAACCACTTTTAGCTGCTTCAAAGCACACACACACTGCAGTCAACATGATCCGATCTACAAGCTCACAACGAGGAACCACTTATAGCTGCTTCAAAGCACACACACACAGGCAGGTTTGCACCGTACACAAACAGCATGGGTCCATCCAGACCCTTCCTCACCTCACCGAGGACGAGGAGTCTGCAATGCATGCACAGCAGTGTCTATTCAAAAATAGTTTTTTGCATGGACGAAAATAAACGAACTCCGAACAAACAAAAGGCAGGCAGGTGGCCGTCTGCCTCCACCGGCAGACGGCCACCGACACGGTGGCACAGCCACCTGTTTCTGTAGCCTGAGGCAGCTTGGTGTACAAGTACACCCCCTGGACATGACGCTAGTACTGTATGTCGCAGGGACTTAATACCCCCAAATCCAACCCTTGATGCCGAGTGTCAAGCAGGGAGGCACTGGGTCCCATTTTCAGAGTCTTTGGTAAGACCCGGCCGGGGATTGAACCCCAACCTCCCAGTCTCAGGGCGGACACTCTAACCAGAAGGCCACTGAGCCGACCATGATCCACCACAGCTGCACCCTATCCTGCACAAGCCTGTTTTTACTGCTCCGTCGCGCTGTGGAAATAACCGACCTCCAAGCTCACGACGACACGTTGCCGATGAGACATTTTGTTGTGAGCTTGTAAAGGACGGCTATTTTTGCCACAAAGTATATGACTCCTAAAGCTGTGCAATGACCTCTGACCTCGGTGGAATGACCTTTGCCCTCCCCCCCCCCCCATCAGGCAGGACTGCAGACCCACCTTATTGGGCTGGGCTTGTAGATCGTCTATTTTTGGCGATCGGCATTGTCGTTCTACGAAGTATGAATTTAAGGCTTTCTTGTCCAAATATCCAGACTGAGACGACATCTTTAAATACCAGATTTGCATTTTCAAACCAACTATGAATGTTGTCCAAATTCACAAAAATCTGTATCAATGTTTCTTTTTTTTGGGGGGGGTTTATTCTTTTCAGACTTGGTCCAGATTTGGGCTACCAGTCTGAACACAGTGTAGTCACTCTGAATAATGTATGTAATTGAATTATAATATAATTGGTACATTGTATAAATGTTCCTTTGTGCACAAGACAATCACACAAGACAATCACACAAAAATAGCAGATCTACAATCTCATAGCGCGGCACTTGCTTGTAGTTCTGCTATTTTTGGGATCCTTGACATGAAATATTGAGCATCTCTGACATAGAAACAGGTATTTCAGAAAATAATTTCGACGTCAGGCCAAAATGGGTTAATTGTAATCAATCAATCCGAATGACTCTGGCATTCCCGGTGAATTATAGGATGTCATGCCAGGAGCTCTCTGTCTCTCTCTCTCATGCCAGACACATGAACACAGACACTGGATCAATAGACATATGAGCAGGAGAATACATCAAACACTATGTCATTACATTCATTAATTCTGACGTTAATTAAGAAGCACATCCAGGCCAAAGGAAGCCACTGGTGGCTCTAAACTCAATTTATTTTATCTTTTAAATAAAGATCAAAGCAGTCACTGCTCCTTTTAAAAGGCTGGTCTTTGTTTCATGTTCCAGTCACTATCATATGGAAAGATAGTGACTGGAATTCTAACTGGAGTGACTGGAATTCTAAAGTCGATATTTGCACAGAGCGGGAAAAGTGGATTTCTATAGTCTTTATTCATAAAAAAGGGATGCAGCGTACTCAGCGATAATTTATTTGTATGCTCGTTTTTTTTTTCAAAATATGCATGCCCATCTGTTCATTTGTTACCTGAATCCGCGGATCATTCTGCATTCTAAAACCACAAACCCTGACCTCAAACTATTTTAATTAATCTCTGTGTTTTCAAAACAAAGGTCTAGTAAAAATAGATGGTCTGATTTATGTCATTAAAAGACATTAACCTATAGGTGTTCTAGATGCAAATGTTGAGCAAGAGTTTCACCAATCGATCAAAACAAACGACCCCAAGCAGGAAAAGTACAGGTGGGTAGACTTCACAGTAGGGCATTAAGCCTAGTCGACTATTCAACTAGTCGACTATTCAACTAGTCAACTAGTAAATCCACTAGTCAACCTTGTTGGTACTATAGTTGACTAGTTAATAAGAAAAGAAAAAAAGAAAAAAAACGTTTTTTTTGTAGGCCTCAAGATTAGGTAGATTATAGTCATAGTCACCAATGTAAACAGTTTTTAAATGTACAAATATTTATTTCCCTTTTTTTTAACATAATTAAGTAGTTTAATTAGGTAGTTAAACAACTAGTCGACTAGTAAACTAGACAACTAGTCAACTAGTCAAAATGACTAGAAGTGAATGCCCTACTTCACAGTGAAACTAGAATAAAAATAGGAGCGTGATTCAGAAGGTGGAGAGAGCTTCTGTAGCATAAATAATGCTGTCAAAGATAGATGTGGAGCTTGCTTTGTTTACTAGACGCGGCAACAGGAGACTGTGGAGTGTGTCAAAACATTACAATTTGTAAATGGCACTGGCACTTTTGAAGTTTGAAATGTATTTGTAAGTCTTCGGAGTGCTTCGGAGTGCGTTGCTGGATAGTGCCATGGGGGGGGATGCAGACACAGTTGTATCAGTTTAGTGCAGTTAATCAACAGATGTTCTAATATTGCATATTATGGTTACATCTTCAGTAGATGTCTGTCTGTGCTTAATAATAGGCCAAGGCTAACGTTAAGCTGCGGAACATCTGTCATTTTGTGATCTGGACTTTCGCTCCGTTTCTGACCTTGCATGTTTCCTTTAGAGATGTCCCGATCCGATCACGTGATCGGCACCAATCACATGATTTCGGAATCGGGAAAGGATTATGAATTATGTTTTTTAGCTGCCCGAGCAGAGCCATAGAGTTAGGTCTGAACTGCTTACTCGGTCAGATGACCACGAGGTCTATTGTTTTTTTAAATTATTATTAATCTTTTGTCTCTTATTTTACCCCCCTTTTAAGTAGTTTATTAATTATTTCTGTGAACATAACCATCCCTTTCTTTGTATCTTAGTTATGTACTCAACCTATTGGTTTTATACCTGTGTATATATGTTGTATGTCTGGCCTCGTGGGGAAAGATGGCGGGTGGGTGGGGAGGATTGGGAAAGGAGTTGTGGGAGAAAATGTAAAAAAACAAAGAGTTGTATTTTCTTTCTGTGAAACTTGTATTATGATGTCATACTCTTTGAATAAAATTTATAAAAAACGAGGTCGTCTTGGTCTTTAATTTCATACAGCACAGTTTTATTCCAAGTCGCGACGTGGAAACATGGAACACACATGGAAAGCATTTCTTTGAAGGTAGCTTTTTTTGCTTTATGTTTTCATTGAAGAGCCCATGACCTTGTGGCTCCTGCCACCGTTCAAGTCTGTTAAAGAACGCAATAACAGCCCTGGCTGCACAAGTTTATTATAGTAGGCATGGATTAAATCTCACCGCTGACAATGTTCCATCAGTCCTATAATCTGCGATTTGTGAAACGTCAAAGGAAATGAATCGGTCAGGTGTGTGTGGCCTTTTTAACCCATTTCGAGACCGATTCTAAAAAATGTCTTCTAAATCCTGACATCCTGGCATTTATTTTTCAAAAGGGGTCCGCAGGCTCATTAGGGTCAATTTGGGGGTCCTTGGGAAGCACTGCTCTAATCTTTAAAAAACAAATGCTGATCTACATGCTCCACATGGCTCCACATGGCACATGTTGAGAAGCATACGACGAATTAGACCGTTCCTCACCCAGGAATCAGCCCAGCTCCTAATCCAGACAACAGTCTTGTCAAAACTCGACTATTGTAACTCCCTCCTTACTGGCCTACCAGCATGTGCACTTAAGCCTCTCCAGCTGATCCAAAATGCAGCAGCTCGCTTGGTCTTCAACCAGCCAAAATTCTCACATGTCTCCCCCCTGCTCCGCTCCCTCCACTGGCTCCCGGTCGCTGCCCGCACAGAATACAAAACTCTGATGCTGGCATTCAAAGCAACCAAAGGTATGGCTCCCCCATATCTTGCAAGTATGATCGAACCCTACAAACCCTCCCGCGCACTCAGATCAGCCAACGCAGGGAAGCTGGAAGTACCCTCACTAAAAACGCCGGGACAACGCTCCACACGTCCCAAACTCTTCTCCCTTCTGGCTCCAAAACTGTGGAATGCACTTCCCATTGCAGTCAGAACTGCAGCATCACTCCCAATCTTCCGCCGTAGCCTGAAAACCCACCTTTTCAGACTCCATCATGGCCCGTAGCACTTACCCTAACCCCTTACATAGCATTTCTGTTGGCTTAGATAGCATTTGACACAGACTTATAGCATGTTATGTAGACAGCACTATAATTGTATTGTATATAGTCATAGCACGCCATAGTACATATGTATAGCATAGTAGTGAATATGTATAGTTTATTATGTATAGTGTATGTATAGTTTCATCATATAGATATTCCACTGTTACCTTCTTATCTTACGCATGTTTCATGATAAATGCTTTTATGTGATGTATTCCCATGCTTTTGTTCTTGCCTAAATGTAAGTCGCTCTGGATTAAGAGCGTCTGCTAAATGCCTAAATTGTAAATTGTAAATTGTAAGCTTGCAGATCGGCTGTTTTCTGCGTCTTTCTTGCATCTCGACACATTGCCGGGGGCCGGGGATCCAATAACCCAGTGTGTGTGTGTGTGCGTGTGTGTGTGTGTGTGTGTGCGCGTGTGTGCGTGCGTGCCACTGTGCTATTATGATTCAGTCTGTGTTGCACAACGTAGAAGCCAAGCAATTACAATTATGATATGATAACAAACACCACCTCTCTCTCTCTCTCTCTTGCTCTCCCTCTCTGTCTCTCTCTCTCTCTCTCTCTCTCTCTCTCTCTCTCTCTGTCTCTGTCTCTCTCTCTCGCTCTCCCTCTCTCTCTTTCTCTCTTTCTGTGTGTATACGTACGTGCATGATGTGCACAAAGGCACATGCACGCGCTCACGCACATACACACACAGAGAAGGAGCAGATATGGAGAGGAGAGAAATCCCAGTGTGAAATAAAGGGAGATTCTCATCTTCTATCAGCTGATCTCTAGCTCGCTCCATCCCTGCTCGCTCTGTTTACTTCCATATGTCTCTCTCTCTCTCTCTCTCTCTCTCTCTTTCGCTCTCTCTCTCTCTCTCTCTCTCTCTCATTTCTTCACTCTCTCTCCTCCCTCCCACCAACTCTCTCGCCCCCCCCTCCTGCATGGAGGGGGGGCGCAGCATGCATGAATGTTACTATATTTGACACACACACACACACACACACACACACACACACACACACACACACACACACACACACACACACACACACACACACACACACACACACACACACACACAGAGAGGGTGGGGGTAGAGTGAGTGTGGTGGAAGGGGCACTCGCATGTGCACGCATGCACGCACGCACGCACATACACACACACAGCTCTATGTAGCTTCTGAGTGCTGGAATCACAAACAGAAGTAGTCGCGCGTGACGAGAGGAAAACAGAGCCTCTCTCTCCCTCTGTCTTACACATGCACACACGTGCTCTCTCTCTCTTACACACGCACACGCACACACACACGTGCACACACACACACACACACACACACACACACGCACACACGCGCACACACGCGCGCAGCGCGCTCTCACACTCTCACGTGGTGTCTCTCTGAAGACATCCGAGCTCTCTCTCTCTCTCTCTGTCTCTCTCACATGCACCCACACACACACACACACACACGTGCGTGCGTGTGGACCTGTGCGTGGGCGTGCGAGCAGCTTCTGGACATTAACATTTCACCCGGGCGGCAGGCGACAGCACCAGCTCTCTCAGAGCCAGGAGCCTCCGGCGGCCAGAAGGATTTACGGACATCTATCCCTGTCCATCTTTGTGTCTGGAGGAGGACCGTCCGTCCCTCGCCCGTCTCTCTAAGCCTCTCTTCGCCTCATTCTTTCGCACAATCTAGTGTGGGTTTTTTTTTTCTTTTTCTCTCCCCTCTGCTACAATCCCTCTCTCTCTCCTCTTCTCATTGGCTGGAGATACAGAGAGAGAGAAATAGAGAGAGAGAGAGAGAGAGAGAAGGGAGGATTTCTTTCCATCCAGACTGACACCAGGATTATTCTGTTATTTTATATTTTAATTTTTTGGTTCCGTTTTTCCCAGCAGGACTCTGAATAATGACGCTGTATCGCTGTGGATTTTTCCATTCTGGATAATGTGTCTCTATTGAAGCAGTGGGTTTGGTTCATATCTATAAAGACTGATCTCTGTAAGGTAAGTGCGTGTGCATGTGTGCGTGTGTGTGTGTGTGTGCGTGTGCATACATGTGTTTGTATTGGCTTTCACTTCTTTCTTTCTTTCATACACACACACACACACACACACACACACGCGCGCGCGCGCACGCAAGCACACACACACACACACGCACCAAATATTCAGAGACGCACACAAGCTCACCCAGGCACCCACACATGTAAACATCACATATTCAATTCAAGCATTCTGTAATGTTGTTTTAGAACCCCAAATAAAATATGAATTTGATTTCATGGTTGTTTGCTTTTCCCCCCCCCAGAACTAAATGCCATTACAGAGCCGAGAGTAGCCATCACAGAGAAGAGGAGAACATGTATAAGATATAGGAGAACATTTAAGATATAGGAGAACATGTATAAGATATAGGAGAACATGAATAAGATATAGGAGACCATGTAAGATATAGGAGACCATGTAAGATATAGGAGAACATGTAAGATATAGGAGAACATGAATAAGATATAGGAGACCATGTAAGATATAGGAGAACATGTAAGATATAGGAGAACATGTAAGATATAGGAGAACATGAATAAGATATAGGAGAACATGAATAAGATACAGGAGAACATGTAAGATATAGGATAACATGTAAGATATAGGAGAACATGTAAGATATAGGAGAACATGTAAGATATAGGAGAACATGAATAAGATATAGGAGACCATGTAAGATATAGGAGAACATGTAAGATATAGGAGAACATGAATAAGATATAGGAGAACATGTAAGATATAGGAGACCATGTAAGATATAGGAGAACATGTAAGATATAGGAGAACATGTAAGATATAGGAGACCATGTAAGATATAGGAGAACATGTAATATATAGGATAACATGAATAAGATATAGGAGAACATGTAAGATATAGGAGAACATGTAAGATATAGGAGAACATGTAAGATATAGGATAACATGAATAAGATATAGGAGAACATGTAAGATATAGGAGAACATGTAAGATATAGGATAACATGAATAAGATATAGGATAACATGAATAAGATATAGGATAACATGTAAGATATAGGATAACATGAATAAGATATAGGATAACATGAATAAGATATAGGATAACATGAATAAGATATAGGATAACATGAATAAGATATAGGATAACATGAATAAGATATAGGATAACATGAATAAGATATAGGATAACATGAATAAGATATAGGATAACATGAATAAGATATAGGATAACATGAATAAGATATAGGATAACATGAATAAGATATAGGATAACATGAATAAGATATAGGATAACATGAATAAGATATAGGATAACATGAATAAGATATAGGATAACATGTAAGATATAGGATAACATGAATAAGATATAGGATAACATGAATAAGATATAGGAGAACATGAATAAGATATAGGAGAACATGTAAGATATAGGAGAACATGAATAAGATATAGGAGAACATGAATAAGATATAGGATAACATGTAAGATATAGGAGAACATGAATAAGATACAGGAGAACATGTAAGATATAGGAGAACATGTAAGATATAGGATAACATGTAAGATATAGGAGAACATGAATAAGATACAGGAGAACATGTAAGATATAGGAGAACATGTAAGATATAGGATAACATGAATAAGATACAGGAGAACATGTAAGATATAGGAGAACATGTAAGATATAGGAGAACATGAATAAGATATAGGATAACATGAATAAGATATAGGAGAACATGTAAGATATAGGAGAACATGAATAAGATATAGGATAACATGAATAAGATATAGGAGAACATGTAAGATATAGGAGAACATGTAAGATATAGGAGAACATGTAAGATATAGGATAACATGAATAAGATATAGGATAACATGAATAAGATATAGGAGAACATGTAAGATATAGGAGAACATGTAAGATATAGGAGAACATGTAAGATATAGGAGAACATGAATAAGATATAGGAGAACATGTAAGATATAGGAGAACATGTAAGATATAGGAGAACATGTAAGATATAGGAGAACATGTAAGATATAGGAGAACATGTAAGATATAGGAGAACATGTATAGAACATGTAAGATATAGGAGAACATGTAAGATATAGGAGAACATGTAAGATATAGGAGAACATGTATAAGATATAGGAGAACATGTAAGATATAGGAGAACATGTAAGATATAGGAGAACATGTAAGATATAGGAGAACATGTAAGATATAGGAGAACATGTAAGATATAGGAGAACATGTATAGAACATGTATAAGATATAGGAGAACATGTATTGGAGAACATGTATAAGATATAGGAGACCATGTATAGAACATGTAAGATATAGGAGAACATGTATAAGATATAGGAGACCATGTATAAGATATAGGAGAACATGTATAAGATATAGGAGACCATGTATAGAACATGTAAGATATAGGAGAACATGTATAAGATATAGGAGAACATGTATAAGATATAGGAGACCATGTATAAGATATAGGAGAACATGTAAGATATTGGAAAATGTTATGTTGGAGATGTTATAGAATACTAGTGCAGTGTCCGAGCACATAGTGACAATGTGTACATTGTCACTGGGTTCTATAGAGCAGTGTCCATTGTCACTCATGGGTTTGATGTACTGTGATGCTATAGCTAGTGCAGTACACATTGTCACTGAGTACTATATGTACTATGATGCTAGTACTACGGTATGATGCTAGTGCAGTACACATTGTCACTGAGTACTATATGTACTATGATGCTAGTACTACGGTATGATGAGTACTATGTACTATGATGCTAGTACTACGGTATGATGAGTACTATGTACTATGATGCTAGTACTACGGTATGATGAGACTATATGTACTATGATGCTAGTACTACGGTATGATGCTAGTGCAGTACACATTGGCACTGAGTACTATATGTACTATGATGCTAGTACTACGGTATGATGCTAGTGCAGTACACATTGTCACTGAGTACTATATGTACTATGATGCTAGTACTACGGTATGATGCTAGTGCAGTACACATTGTCACTGAGTACTATATGTACTATGATGCTAGTACTACGGTATGATGCTAGTGCAGTACACATTGTCACTGAGTACTATTATGTACTATGATGCTAGTACTACGGTATGATGCTAGTGCAGTACACATTGTCACTGAGTACTATATGTACTATGATGCTAGTACTACGGTATGATGCTAGTGCAGTACACATTGTCACTGAGTACTATATGTACTATGATGCTAGTACTACGGTATGATGCTAGTGCAGTACACATTGTCACTGAGTACTATATGTACTATGATGCTAGTGCTACGGTATGATGCTAGTGCAGTACACATTGTCCCTGAGTACTATATGTACTATGATGCTAGTACTACGGTATGATGCTAGTGCAGTACACATTGTCCCTGAGTACTATATGTACTATGATGCTAGTACTACGGTATGATGCTAGTGCAGTACACATTGTCACTGAGTACTATGTGTACTATGATGCTAGTACTACGGTATGATGCTAGTGCAGTACACATTGTCCCTGAGTACTATATGTACTATGATGCTAGTACTACGGTATGATGCTAGTGCAGTACACATTGTCACTGAGTACTATATGTACTATGATGCTAGTACTACGGTATGATGCTAGTGCAGTACCTGATGGCACTGGGGACTATGTACTAGTAGTACTATGATACTGGTATACCCATTGTCACTGTGGTACTAGCTATACCCATTCAAAAAGGGAAAGCATCTGTTGATTGATTGGTTGATTGGTTGATTGATTTTAAATTTTGCGTTGGCTATTCCAAAAAATAACGTTTGCTATTTTTGAAAACTAAAAATAAATCTTGAAAGTGTTGGCCTCAGGTCGTATACTGGTGCGCTTCGTGGACACGACGGAGAACGGCCTTTAGATTACAGTTACATTCTAATGCCACGACCTCACGCCTATCTTTTAAGAAAACAAAACAACAAAACAAAAAAAAAACATTTGTGGAGTGACCCATGGACTCCCAGCGCTCTTTTTTCTGACATCTCTTGCAATTCAGTCATTTAGGGCATTCCGGAACAGTGGGCACCTGGTATTAGTAATATTTATCTATTTAGTATTTTATATATTTGATTTTATATGAAAAGATGAGGGACCAAATGCATAATACTGGAGTCTCTTTGAGTCTCCATACTCTGCTGGTCATCAAATTATTGCTTCAGGAACGACAAAAACACACACAAAGAAAATCAATTAAGGCTTCAGGTGTGTAGGCTAATTGATAGAAATACTGTACGTCATTTTTTTGGGTGAACTATTCCTTTAAGGCCCAGTATTTCTACAAATTGCTTGACATCCAGTCATTTTTGGGATACATTTAGGCGTGTTAAAATCATATATTATTTCCACCAATTTTCCAGAGCATACATTTAAGGGCTACATTTTCGTCACCGCTAAACCCCTTCCTTATCCATAAACTTCTTTGCCTTTTTTTGTTTTTTACTATTTTGCAAAACATTTTTGAAAATGGCCAGTCTACAAGCTCACAACGTGTCAATATAGATTGGCTAGTTGAACTATTCAAAAATGTTTTTCAAAATAGTAAAGAAAAAGAAGACAAAGACGTTTAGGGATAAGGGGTTTAGCGGTGACGAAAATGGAGCCCATAGCCTACTGTTTTTCTTTTTTCTTTTGACATTTTGGAGGGGAAAAATAATAATAACAAAACTAATTTACCGCTGAGGTGCCCACAAGGTTTTAGGTGTATCCGTTATTAATTTAGTAGAGTTCTCCGGCACGAGGCAGTTCAGTTCCCTGGTGGCTATATCTGACCACATTCCCCCTTTTTCCACCTGAATGAATAAGCCCTTTTTAAGCATTTATGTTTTGGGTGAAAAATGAAAGAACATTCATTCATAGAGAGATATTCCTTCTACTAAGCCATGGTGGCCTGTTGAATGTCACAATGTTGGCCAGTACTGTATTGTAATTTAGAAGCACTTATCGCAGGCCCAGGCCGTAGCGTAACGGTCTGGGCACCGGACTGGTGATCCAGTGCCGCGGGTTCGACTCCCGAACCCGACACGGCCTTTACCGCATGTCATCCCCCCATCTCTCTCCCGTTTCCTGTCAGCCTACTATCTGTCCCTTAAAAAATCAATAAAAGGCGTAAGCCGCAAAAAAATATCTTAAAAAAAAAAAAAGAAGCACTTATCGCACATGGAAGCCAGCTGATGATGTCTACTAGTATACTATGACGTCGTATTGACGTGTGGCAGAAATCTATATGGGCAAAAAGTGACACCATACGTGTTTCAACCAATCTGAGGAAGCCGGTCAATGGCGTGATTGACGCCCAGTGATGTATCCAAATGGGGGGAGGGGGAGGGGGGGTCCCTTTGCCTCGTGCATATCAAATGAGGGGTCCTTGGAATCCATCTTTATAATGTGGGCATAAAGAGACAAGAGGTTCCTGTCATTATACTGTCAGATACATAATAGAAAATAGCCGATTTTATACTGTGTTTAATTTTGTTGCATTTTGGGGGGAAATCCTTTTG
>NC_139714.1:37881689-37894189 GCF_964188405.1 Protomyctophum parallelum
CACACGGCATAATATAATCCAGAGGGTTTATTTAACCCATTCTGAGCTGAGATCAGATTCATACGAGGTTTCCACCGGACACACACTGGTCTGATTAACCCATTCTGACCTGAGATCAGATTCTAAAAATGTCAGTCGCTCTTCGATTTTTCAAAAATAGCAGACCTACAAGCTCGTATCGCGCCACTCGGTGGCGCGATATGAGCTTGTAGATCTGCTATTTTTCAATAGCTAAAGCACGACGCGATGCCAACACCAAAATGGGTTCAGTTCAGAATGGGTTAACAGCGAGCGTATTCCACTTATTCCACCGTGCGACCCGTCAGGGTCCACTTTGGGTTACATGTTGTTTTCCGTATACGCACTCAGAGGATCTTATAACTGTGCATCTCGAAGTTCATTCGCGATCACGGTCAAGGTCAGTGCTGGAAACTATAGAGGTCAAATTCACACAAGAACAGTATTATTAGGTATTATTATGACTCTGATACTGTATCAGTCTGGTTGTAAGCAGGTTCTTATTGTTTTTTAATATTATGTCTTGTTTATTAATGCAGGGTGAGCGTTGTTACACTACTGTACTACGGCACTATGATGACCTCATTATTGCCCAAATCTTCATTGATGTGATGATGTCATTGGGAGGAGGGGTCCTATGTGTTGTAATGGTCATACAGTGGTCTTCCCTTTATCGCAGCATTTTGTTTATTCCTGTTTATTTTACGTTTCGTTTTTTTTTGTTAACAAATTAATAATAATAACGTTTAACACATTTTGGGCTGCTGGTCATCATCGTTACCACAGCAGCTTTTTGTCCCACTCAGTCTATCCGAGGCCACTAGGGGGCGCTCTCCACCCCAGCCCGGTAACACTCCCCCTATAGCCTCTCCACCCCAACCCGGTAACACTCCCTATAGCCTCTCCACCCAGCCCGGTAACACTCCCCCTATAGCCTCTCCACCCCATCCCGGTAACACTCCCTATAGCCTCTCCACCCCAGCCTGGTAACACTCCCCCTATATCCTCTCCACCCCAGCCCGGTAACACTCCCCCTATAGCCTCTCCCCCCCAGCCCGGTAACACTCCCCCTATAGCCTCTCCACCCCTGCCCGGTAACACTCCCTATAGCCTCTCCCCCCAGCCCGGTAACACTCCCTATAGCCTCTCCACCCCAGCCCGGTAACACTCCCCCTTTAGCCTCTCCACCCCAGCCTGGTAACACTCCCTATAGCCTCTCCACCCCAGCCCGGTAACACTCCCTATAGCCTCTCCCCCCCAGCCCGGTAACACTCCCTATAGCCTCTCCACCCCAGCCCGGTAACACTCCCTATAGCCTCTCCCCCCAGCCCGGTAACACTCCCTATAGCCTCTCCCCCCCAGCCTGGTAACACTCCCCCTATAGCCTCTCCACCCAGCCCGGTAACACTCCCCCTATAGCCTCTCCCCCCCAGCCTGGTAACACTCCCCCTATAGCCTCTCCACCCAGCCCGGTAACACTCCCTATAGCCTCTCTCCACCCAGCCCGGTAACACTCCCTATAGCCTCTCCACCCCAGCCCGGTAACACTCCCCCTATAGCCTCTCCCCCCCAGCCTGGTAACACTCCCCCTATAGCCTCTCCACCCCAGCCCGGTAACACTCCCTATAGCCTCTCCACCCCAGCCTGGTAACACTCCCCCTATAGCCTCTCCACCCAGCCTGGTAACACTCCCCCTATAGCCTCTCCACCCCAGCCTGGTAACACTCCCTATAGCCTCTCCACCCCGGCCCGGTAACACTCCCTATAGCCTCTCCCCCCCAGCCCGGTAACACTCCCTATAGCCTCTCCACCCCAGCCCGGTAACACTCCCTATAGCCTCTCCCCCCCAGCCCGGTAACACTCCCTATAGCCTCTCCCCCCCAGCCTGGTAACACTCCCTATAGCCTCTCCACCCCAGCCTGGTAACACTCCCTATAGCCTCTCCACCCCGGCCCGGTAACACTCCCTATAGCCTCTCCCACCCAGCCCGGTAACACTCCCTATAGCCTCTCCACCCCAGCCTGGTAACACTCCCCCTATAGCCTCTCCACCCAGCCTGGTAACACTCCCCCTATAGCCTCTCCACCCCAGCCTGGTAACACTCCCTATAGCCTCTCCACCCCGGCCCGGTAACACTCCCTATAGCCTCTCCCCCCCAGCCCGGTAACACTCCCTATAGCCTCTCCACCCCAGCCCGGTAACACTCCCTATAGCCTCTCCCCCCCAGCCCGGTAACACTCCCTATAGCCTCTCCCCCCCAGCCTGGTAACACTCCCTATAGCCTCTCCACCCCAGCCTGGTAACACTCCCTATAGCCTCTCCACCCCGGCCCGGTAACACTCCCTATAGCCTCTCCCACCCAGCCCGGTAACACTCCCTATAGCCTCTCCACCCAGCCTGGTAACACTCCCCCTATAGCCTCTCCACCCAGCCCGGTAACACTCCCCCTATAGCCTCTCCACCCAGCCCGGTAACACTCCCCCTATAGCCTCTCCACCCAGCCCGGTAACACTCCCCCTATAGCCTCTCCACCCAGCCCGGTAACACTCCCCCTATAGCCTCTCCACCCCAGCCCGGTAACACTCCCCCTATAGCCTCTCCACCCCAGCCCGGTAACACTCCCCCTATAGCCTCTCCACCCCAGCCCGGTAACACTCACCCTATAGCCTCTCCACCCCCTGCCCGGTAACACTCCCCCTATAGCCCCTCCACCCCAGCCTGTTAACACTCCCCCTATAGCCTCTCCACCCAGCCCGGTAACACTCCCTATAGCCTCTCCACCCCAGCCCGGTAACACTCCCCCTATAGCCTCTCCACCCCAGCCCGGTAACACTCACCCTAGCCAAAGCTAAACACCTGGGATTTGTAAACCGTACACGTTTTTTTTTCTTTCCTTGTCTTTTGTTTAAATTGAACAATACACACAGTGAACAATAACGTCGTTAGTCTTCTTCAGCCTGAAGCGCCACATTTCTTCCTACTCAAAATGAGACTTTTCTTGGGGACGTTTACTGATTAGACCCAACACAGCAGCGTCGGGATTTGGTTTGACAAGCTGACCCCAAAGACAGATGTTTGTGAATAATGTTATGGGGACACTGATAACAAGTAGAAAGTCTTCCCTTATTCAGAGCCGGTCTCAGGACTTCTCTGAGACACAGAGGCCAACCAGGATGTTATCATATGATGGATAGCGGACACAGACTCTCTACAGGAGAGGAGATTCATTCACCATTCATGACCTGAACAATGAACTGACTGCAAGATAAACGAGTGAAGCTGCGAATTGTACATGATTGAATTCAGCATTGTTCCTCAGGGAACATCCCTCGTTTCGCTCCGAGATCCATATAGACATGAAAAATGACCGCCGCCCTGCCCACTTCAGGCAGGACCATCTTGGATCGATCGTCACTCTGTCCACGGGGGGGGGGGGGGAACGAATCAGTCACACTGGAGTCTCTGATCTCAGACCAGGCAGAGTCTCTGATCTCAGACCAGGCAGAGTCTCTGATCTCATGGGGACCAGGCAGAGTATCTGATCTCAGACCAGGCAGAGTCTCTGGTCTCATGTGGACCAGGCAGAGTCTGTGATCTCATCAGGACCAGGCAGAGTCTCTGGTCTCATGTGGACCAGGCAGAGTCTGTGATCTCATCAGGACCAGGCAGAGTCTCTGGTCTCATGCAGACCAGGCAGAGTTCTGATCTCATGCAGACCAGGCATCTATACTACTATGTCAATGAAAACTAAACAGGAACATGTAATAGACGAGATTAGAAGAAGTTTAAAAAACAACAACAAAACTACAGATGTTTTCAAGTTGGTCGTATGCAATTAAGACCTACAGACATGGAGTAGATGTACACTTAATGCTTTAAACCAATACAGAATTTCTGGTCATCAATAAACCAGAATTGAATTGAAAGGTGAAATCAAATGTGAAAGGAAACATGGTTCAAAAACGAGGACTACAAAAGCCTACCCTGATGGCCTACCCTGGACTACAAACTCCAGAATCCTGCACTTTATTTATCCGCCCCCAACATTATCTTCTTTTCCAAAATGGCTGCCACGCCTAGAGGGCGTTTAAAGAATGAGTGAATCAAAAGGACAGACGCTGCTATTTCCTTTTCCTCTCTCTATCCTTTCCCCTGTTTCAGAGACATCTGTATTGTGGCTCTTTGTGTTTTGTTTGTGCTAAAGTTACAGAAACATCACTTTGACATTTAAATAGTCTGGTCTGTGGGTGTTGTGGTAATCTGCTGTCCTTAATGTTGTCTTTATCCAGACAAACCCGAGAGGAACCACCAGGAGGAACCAATACATCATCAAAGGGCAAAGAATTGTTGTTTTCTGAAAATCTATTTTTAGTACATTTCTACGTTAATAATTTTGTGTGAATATATATATATATATTGCAACCGTCACTCTCCAAAACTTTAACAGGGTCAGTTGTGTTGCCTGTCACTCATGTAACAATAAGGAATCTTTTGATATTTGATTGCTTTAGCTAATTTCTGCTTTTACTAGACAGTACAGCTGAGAGCGAAAAGGTTAGGGGACGCAATGCACGACCTGTTATGGACTTGAACCCAGGGGGGCATCGATCGTTACCTACTGTATGTTGTACAGTAGGTCGTGTCCCCAGTTGACTGGGCAGAGAACTGGGCCGTCTGGGAATTGGAAGGTCGCCGGTTCGACCCTCAGCTTGCACAGTCCATGTGTGGAAGTGTCCGCCAGCAAGACATTTAACCCAGAACTGCTCCCCTTGTGCAGGTGGGTTAAAGACATTTAACCCAGAACTGCTCCCCGTGTGCAGGTGGGTTAAAGACATTTAACCCATAACTGCTCCCCGTGTGCAGGTGGGTTAAAGACATTTAACCCAGAACTGCTCCCCGTGTGCAGGTGTTAATAGTGTCCATCCATCCACTGCTCCTAATAGTTAGGATCTTAGAGTATATATTAATAGAGACGGCACCTGGAGGAAACCCTGAGGCGAAATGGACATAGTGGCCGAATACGGTATTGCAGCGCTGGCCACAAACACATGAACGCACTGGTCCGTTGACTATCACGTTCATGACGACACGTGAACGCTGTTTCAGTGCAATGATAGTCAACGGCACAGCGCGTTCATGTGTTTTGGGCCCAATCCATCCCAGAATGCACTCTGTTCCTACCCGGAAGGAGGAGTGAAATCGCCTCGTGCGCTTTTGAGCAACTGGATGGGAGGAGAACTCGGGTCTCTATTAATATATACTCTAAGGTTGAGATGGGTTAAGAAAACCATGTATGTACCGTTTGTTAAATGACAGTTTGTTTCCAAACACATCTTCAGAACTTCGCAGATGATGGACTTTTTGTTTGTGTATCGTCTTCCTAAGAGTACGTTTTAACTTGTCAATGGGACCCTACTGTCTATGGGACCCTACTGTCTATGGGACCCTACTGTCTATGGGACCCTACTGGCAACTACTGGCGATAGAGGCGATAGCAGGCGAACAGGCCATGGTCGAAAAGTGGGCAGAGGAACGTCGGCCGAAAAGATAAAAATAATTCATCTTTTGGGCGACGTCGCCTGGCGATAGTGGGCGATTGGGGCGATAGCCAATGAAATTCAAGAGACGCTTGCCGTTGGTCTCTAAGGTCTCCCGCTGTTAAAACCTACTGTAAGAATCTCTCCCTGTCTTTTTTATTTTTTAATTATTGGTTAATCAGACGTTCATAGTGTGTTCCGTTCTATTATCTGAGTATGGTACAGATAAATATCATTGTCTTGGTGTCTAATGTGGTGTGTGAACCTGAACCCCACGTTTCCCAATTTACAAATATTGTTTTTTTCTCCCCCTGTATTGATTCATAATGCCTGTCTTCCATTTTGGTCTATGCCTTCTATTTATTGATTGCTATATTTTTTGTTTGGACTCTGTAAATGTTTGTTGTTTTGTTTTGTTTCTTTGTGGTTGGGTTGGTTTTATTTTTTGCCAGAGCCACGCAGAGGAAGAGTTTGGCTGGGTTGCTGTCCTTTCGTCTAGAACCTTCTGGTGTTCCACAAAGCGGGTTCTAAAGTTTAGAACCTGATAATTTTCCACACAGAAGGTTCTAGTGTTTAGAACTATCTAGTATTCACAATGCACACATTTCAGTGTTCTCCATGTAGTTATATTAACCCATTTCGACCTGATACCAGATTCTTCAAATAGTAAGGGCATTTTATCAGGTATTTGACTAATCTGGGAACTAAATCGTCCTCCCCGTTCTCTCTGAAGGAATAAATATTCAAAGATTTGCGTCACATTTTCACGATTTTTCAAAAATAGCACGCTACGAGCTTGTAGATCTGCTCATTTTCAATAGCTAAAGTGTAAACCGCCCAGAATGGGTTAATAATGAACTGCTGTTAAAATATGGACCATGTCCATCATTCAAACTGAAACCAAAACATTTCTTCACTATCAGCGTCAGTGTTTTCACACAACTATAATGTAGGTATCACATACTGTACACATAGTATATATATTATACCTCATGCTGTAATTACAGAATTTCGTGCAGGGCAGGAGATACATTCCTATACCAGTATTCCATTTTTACTCATTTTAGCTATATCTGGCAGTTTGTGAGCTCTGGATTAGCATTATATTTACATCCATCAACACAATAATTATAGTTTTAAGATCCGATCGTGACAAGGTCAATAAATCAAGTGGTCTAGATGTTCAAAAGTGATCTTTTTCTATCTATCTACAGTATCTATCTGACATACAGTAGTTGGCAACAGCTACTGTAGCAACATCATATGTTAAGTCAACATGCTTATGAAAGGCAGCAACCAAACTGTTTCTCCGAATGGCTCTGGGTACATTGTCATCTCATTCTGTTTGTCTGACGTAATCGTACTGTTGGTAGCTAAGTATCTTAGCTAGCCGAGTCCTGTTCCTAATAGACTGTGTGTTGAAAGAACAATAAACTATAGTTTGGTAATGAAAACTACAGCTCCCTATAATGATGACTGAAAAAGAAGAAGAAAAAGAATACATTTTAAGACTGCGTTATCCATAAAACACAAGCTGCGTTTGTTGTGTTGTCGATGTTGGCTGGATGATATATGGTATTTTAGTGACGGATTTGGTATGAATTAAATAAAAACGCGTCATGCTCTGCATCTGAAGATTAGTAGACTGACACTAATGAAGTCCCTGACATGAGTCCGGTTCATATTAATGTGCAGAGCAGAGGGTATTAATGTGCAGAGCAGAGGGTTTAGAGCAGAGACAGATCTGTGTGGGATTGTGAACCCGCTGGACACCGCAAGTAACACCATTTCTAAAGGGAATATATCACCTTAAACCATTTTGACCTGGGACCGATTCTACAAATGTCTCCTAAATCAGTTATGAAAAACCTCATGTTTCTATGTCAGCGGTGCTCAAACTAGTTCATGTCAAGGACCCCAAAAATGATATGTAATTGGCCGCCGACCCCCATCTGAAAATATGTTGTTCCAGTGACCCCCCCCCCAGAAGCAAAGATTTGAGTTAACAACGATTTCACGATTTTTCAAAAATAGCTACAAGCTCGTATAGCGTGGCACTCGGTGCCGTGCTATGAGCTTGCAGATCTGCTATTTTTCAATGGCTAAAGTATAACAATGCTTAAAACACCAAAAGGGGTTCCCGCCCCAAAATGGGTTAATATAGAAGGAGGCTTTACTCCATATATGGACCAGGCTGTATGAACATACACGGTACTTTTATAGGTTTTCTGTGTGTCACGGTCGGTGTGTGATTCCATGGCAAGGCGGACGGTCTCTAGTTTGGAACTATAGTTTTAGTTGGAAGGAGAGAGGTCAAACAGAACAATGTTGACATGCTGGCCAGTGTCCAGGGCATTAGTCAGAACGACGTGCTCTCTGTGAACTGACCTCGGCCGTGGTCAATCTATTATTATAGAAGGTGCAGAGTAATGCGAGGCCATCGTTGTTCGAAACTATTACGACACGTACTGAATAAAACTAACAGAACCCACGTCTCCTATGCCAAGCTTGGCAGGAATCCCTACAGAGGGTTATCAGAGGGGGGAGATAAATAAAATGAAAGACAGTGATGATGTTAAACCCATTTTGGGGGCGGGAACCCGCTTTGGTGTTAGCATTATGCTATGCTTTAGCTATTGAAAAATAGCAGATCTACAAGCTCATAGCGCGCCACCGAGTGGCGCGCTACGAGCTTGTAGGTCTGCTATTTTTTTAAAGTCGTGAAAATGTGGTGCAAATCTTTGAATATATATTTCAGAGCGAACATTTTTTACTAAAATATTGGCTTCTGGGGGGTCCCTGGAACAACATATTTTGAGATGGAGATAATTAAATAGAGATAATTCTGGGGGTCCTTGACATGAAAAAGGTTGAGCACCACCGACATAGAAACATGGGTTTTTCCAGAAAAAATGTTAGGATTTAGAAGCCTTTTTTATCGACCTCAGTCCAAAATGGGTTAATTCCATTAGTGTTCCCTCCGATGGATGTATTGCCGACATCACGACCTGTGTCCTCTGCCGTCTCGCACAACAACTGTTTGTTTTGTTTGAAGGGGGTTATCAATAAACTGATCAAATAGGGGCTGGCCATGGCAGCAGTTCTAGTGCCCCCTACTGCCTTTCTGTATGGTGGCAGGTTTGGAAAAAATAAAATAAACAAGCAACCAAAAACTGCCATGTCGACTAAGATCTCATGATACATAGGAGACTAAAACTAGGCTAAAACTAAATATATTTATTCAAAAGACTATGACTAAACTAAATCAGGATTTGCTGTCAAAATGAACATTGCTGCTATTATTATTATTATTGCTGTCAATATAGGTTTTACTATTGCTGTATTTCTTGCATTATTTTCAGCATGCAACCAAGTGTAAAATGACTTCTACAAAATGCCTTCTAAATCAGTATAGGGAGCTCTTTTGTAATTCAAAATTACTAAAATACTTTCAAGATCATTAATTTTTTAACCCATTCTGACCGGGCACCCATTTTGGTGTCAGCATCATGTTATGCTTTAGCTATTTAAAAATAGCAGATCTACAAGCTCATATCGCGCCACCGAGTGGCGCGATACGAGCTTGTAGGTCTGCTATTTTTGAAAAATCGAAGAGCGACTGACATTTTTAGAATCTGATCTCAGGTCAGAATGGGTTCATCAGACCAGTGTGTGTCCGGCGGAAACCTCATATGAATCTGATCTCAGGTCAGAATGGCTGAAAGACCAAAAATGCTGTGTTACTGGCTGGCTTCCTAAGTGCTGAGGTCTGCATGTGCACAACTTGAACAGCACACATTTTGCTGCGTTCAAGAAAAGTGACTACTTTGATATATTTTGTCATTATTTGAGGATTTACATAATGGGGGAAGTTGCTCGTGGTCAGCAAGGGCAATATTAGCTACGCTGATTAGTCAGCAGCAGTTTTTCATATTCCTCAATTATTGTCTCTCTCTCTCCCTCTCCCTCTCTTACTCTCTGTCTCTGTCTCTCTATCACTTGTCGTGTAAATTCAACAAGTACACTCATCTAAACTGGACTAAAATAGACAAAGTAACGAAGAGTATAGACGGTAAAGTCTTAGACGGTCGGATGAGGAAAATCACGCAGGCAGAGAGATGAGCTGAATATCCATCGATGTATTTATTTCAATTAGTACCGAGACAAAGACAGAGGGCTTTCCGCGGCCCTTGAGTTGAGCCGCGGAGCCCTGGAGCTGACCGTCCGGGCAGCTGCCCCCACAAGACTCACTCAACATTGTATTTACAGCCATATATATGTGGTCTACAACAGACGGTATTTTTACATACGAATGTCATTGAGGTGCAGATAGAGTGACGTATGAGACTGGCCTCTTGGTGGAAACAATAGAGCATGCTAATTCCTGTCACACCTATGGCCGAGCCAGCTACTCACTATGCAGGATGGCTAGACCCTGCTTTTGAATGACAAAGGCAGGCCTTGCATAGACCAGAGTGACTGCAGACTTTAAGACAGACAGAACACCTTTGTACAAGAACATTTGGTTATAGAATGACGAATTATTGAGGCCATATACGACATAATTCCCCCCTTGACCATCACCATGATGATGGTCACATAAAAATATGGAACAATAATTCTATTACACCCCCCTTGACCCAATCACATGACATACTAAACATAAGAAAAGGAACAACAGAAAGTGACACTTTAAAAGTTCCCAAAAATAATTCCCTGCACATTCATGCATATCCGATAATTGACATTTGCACTTCACAATTAACTGACATTTAAACACACCACAACTTTGTCTTACCCTGTGTTTCAGTTTTAAACACACAAGCTTTTTCAGACACGCTCAATAATCCATTTATATTTTGAAACTATTTCCCTTCAAAAGTTTGATTTTGATGACAGCACGCTGCAATTACATTATCCCAGTACCCACCTTTAAGGGCCTGGGTAAATGACGAATCGACCTATGCTACTACTGTTTACTCACTCACGTCCAAAGGTCCAAGTTATCTCGATATTAACAGCAAAATCTCGCACATCGCTGGCAACTAACTGCCTTTTCATAGTTGACTATATTCGCACACTAAATTTCATACGAGAAAACCATAATTAGCTCTATTAATACCAAGACGAATTACGTACTGACGCGTATTGATAGGGCCACTATCGTCCGCCTGACACAGCCACATACAATTGTTTCAATCGAGCTAAACATTATTTAATCATTTCCAAGACCCATAGGCTCTTTAATCAACTTTTTTAACTAATTTAAACTTCGACAAAACACATATCAACACATGCCTACATTATATGTTGAATAAACTTACATTACACAAACGTTTTGAATACAGATAGGACTGTTGAATCTCTTCCATCTGTTATAAATGAACTCTTTTGGTGTCGCAAAACGTTGTCTCTTAACTTTGTTTAATATCTATTATTCGTTTGAGAAAAAGTCAATCTACCGTAAAAACACAGTCACTGCTCAAAAATGAAGCGATAACCCAATATCATGCTACTCTTTCACCAAACTTACTTTTAGCCCCATACTAGGCCTACAGACCGAGTAAGGTTAATAGATTTAACTATTCTGACCACCATTTTCGCTCTGGTTACTTTAGCCCACAATTCGACACAGTACTTATTCATACTGTACTTTAAATCTTTCTCAAATATAATTTCTCCCTCCTAAACATGTGACGTACCTGAAGGCATTCGTGGTCAAACTGAGGAACTGCATAAACCTTGTTGCAATGTTTTTTCCGCGCACTGCCACTCACGTGTGTGTCCATTGTCCTTCGTCCCATCCAACACACAGTCACACTCCCCCCTTCCAGACATTATGAATATGAAATATCACAATGACTGGAAAGAAAAATAAACGCAACACCGTGAGCTTGCAGATCTGCTGTTTGAAGAATGAAGAATGAATGAAAAACGTTTTCTCCGCTCGCGATCGCTGATGAGATGAATCGCGCCGTGCCGTCCTCTCGCCGCATGCCGTCATGAAAGCTCTCGGCCGCCGCTTGGTCGGAGACCCCCCTCGGTGGAAGACTCACTCGTTGAAGGGCCCTTGTAGAACGCCTCCCTCCTCGCCGCTGCTTGCTTGCCGTGAAGAGACGCATCCGCCCGCCGCTTGTAGTGTCGCCTTCCCCGGTCGGATCGCCGCCGCTTCCCGCCGATTTGTGGAGATCCGCAGGTCGCCCGTCGTTGCGCTGTAGAGGCGCTTTCTCCCGCTGCTGCATGGCGTGTCTGGAGAGCCGCGATCCCTCCGCTTCGTCGCCGTCCATGTCGGAGAGCACCGCACGTGCTGTTGGTCCCCGCATCCCTTTGTTCCCCTGACCGCCGTTCGCCGAAAAAATAAAATTCAACTCAACGCTAAATTGTCCAAATTGTCCAGTGGTCCACGGTTCGTTTTACCTGGAATGGAAAACCATCCCAAAAGCAGTTTTTTCAGGCTCCAACTTGTCGTGTAAATTCAACAAGTACACTCATCTAAACTGGACTAAAATAGACAAAGTAACGAAGAGTATAGACGGTAAAGTCTTAGACGGTCGGATGAGGAAAATCACGCAGGCAGAGAGATGAGCTGAATATCCATCGATGTATTTATTTCAATTAGTACCGAGACAAAGACAGAGGGCTTTCCGCGGCCCTTGAGTTGAGCCGCGGAGCCCTGGAGCTGACCGTCCGGGCAGCTGCCCCCACAAGACTCACTCAACATTGTATTTACAGCCATATATATGTGGTCTACAACAGACGGTATTTTTACATACGAATGTCATTGAGGTGCAGATAGAGTGACGTATGAGACTGGCCTCTTGGTGGAAACAATAGAGCATGCTAATTCCTGTCACACCTATGGCCGAGCCAGCTACTCACTATGCAGGATGGCTAGACCCTGCTTTTGAATGACAAAGGCAGGCCTTGCATAGACCAGAGTGACTG